>NW_019100610.1:7730-37779 GCF_001856785.1 Myzus persicae | reverse complement strand
CTCATAGATATATAAAATAAATGTTATTTTATATCAAATCAGATATCTACCAAAGTCGTTTATTAATTATTGATATGGTCCATGCAATATATAAAATGCCTTGTTAAACACGAAAAATAAATTAATATATTATGTTCTATTCAAATAAAATAAAATATTTTTTACATGAATGTGGTTAAGAATGCATTCTTTTCTTAAAAGAATGCAAATATGAATTCACTCTTTTTGAAAAATTGAATGTTGGATGCGAATACATTCAATTTTAAGCTCTATGAATGTAAATGTGAATGCATTCACTTTTTGAATGAATGTTCCAAACCCTGCATATACATAATACATGTCAAAACACAATTAAACTGAAGTTTGAAATTTATTTATGTTTTGGTTTGGTTTTTAAAATTGTATTCAGTTTATTGTCTTTTACCTTGAGGTTTTCAGCTGCAATGTCTGATAACAGTCGTTTTTCAGATAAACTATTTATAATTCCTTTTAAGGATGTAACTTTATTTTTTAAGCGCTTATTACTAGCAGCTAACACTTTATTCCTAGATCTTAAGCTTAAAACAGTAGATCTAACAACTTTAAGATTTCTTTTTGCTCTGCGTGGTGTCAAAAAGTCATTTTCACTTAAATCTCCAAACCGAGAAGAGTTGCTGTACTTTAAGCATCTTTTAGATGTCTTAAACATTTCCACATCTAATTTTCTGTTAAATAAAATTTAAAAATTGTTAAAAAAAAAAAAAAAAATTAGTTGTTAATTTATTACCTTTTTGGAGTATTCAATTTAGGAGTAGAAGATTGTTCATGAGTTGGATTGAGAGTCAAACTAATGTAATTTCCAAAACTTTCTCTAAATTCAATAACCATATTATTGAAACATTTAAATTTAAAAATAATGTCAAATAAATGATATGCATATAGTGTTGTAGAAATACCTCTCAGGAGTTGTTGGTGAGCTAATATTATGTTCAAGAGTCAAATTAGTGTCACTTTCAACATCTTTAACTCCATTGCTAAAAGATACATTTTCATCATTCTCGGTCTCAATTATTGTACATATCTGCTTGTCTATGTTTGAATGTGGTATAGCATTTGTATTTAATATACGTAACTTCAAAGTGTCACTACTGAAGTCATTTACTTTGAAATGATTTGAACATATTCTGTGCCAAGGTTTTGCATTTTGTAATCGCAAGTTATGTAGCCAAATTTTTTTTCGTTCACTATCTTTAGGGAAACTAAAACAGCAAACAAAAATATATAAGCATAAGATAAATAATATTAAAAAGTGAAGGATGTAATGTGTCCAAATAAGAAACATACCTATGAAAAGATAGGTCTGGATTACGATGGGCATTATTTTTGCAAAACACACATGTTAGAACCATTTTAAATTTTTAGTTCTTAAAATGAATGTCAAAAACTAAAAACAAATTGAATAATGAATTAAGAATTTTGAATATTGATCAACTCATCAAATTATTCGGTAATCAGTATAATGTATGATAAATTGATAAGTGATAACGAATATGTGATAATTCGCCTCAGTTTTCTTCTCCTTTCACGCCCCTCCGGGATCACGACCACACTTGAGATAAGCATAGCCATGGCCTATCCATTTCTTTATTATCTATGGCGGTTGTCGATACAATAGTGATATTGATAATGATGATAATAATTACAGTGTTCCCATAACATCCCCCTTTTTAACCATAGGTAACATTCTCAATTTTTGATATTAACAAAATAATAACAATTACAATATTAAACAATCTTAAATTCTTATACCTATTAACATTTTTTTTTTTTTTTTTAAACATTCTTAAATTTTTATATTATTACATGTATTCCTCTAAATGCTTAGGTTTTTTTATTATCCTCCCACTCTTAGTTTGTGTTCCTTTAACTATTTCCTTTTTATTTTGATTTCCTTTATTTAATTCCTTTTCATTTTTGTTTTGGTTTCCTTTAATTAATTCCTTTTCACTTTTGTTTTGGTTTCCTTTAATTAATTCCTTTTCACTTTTGTTTTGGTTTCCTTTATTTAATTCCTTTTCACTTTTCTCTTTCTCTTGATCCTTTATTTCTGTTTTTTTTTATTCTTATTTCAGTATCACTACTATCACCATAATCATATCCAGGATCCCATATTAGGTGTTTTCTGTTTCTTTCAACTGTCTGTCCATTACTTAGTTTAATGACAAATGAATTTGGTCTATTACATACCGAAATCACTTTTCCATGAATGTATGGTTTCCTATTATCCATATTAACAAAAACATGATAACCTTCCTTTATTGGTATTAGTTTTTTAGCATTTTTATCATATTGTTTTTTATCAATTTTTTGTTTACTAGTTATTGCCTTTTTAACTGAGTTATAGTTAATTTTTCTTGTCCAAATCTTAGGAACAATACCTCTCACATTCCTATTGAACATTATTTCATTTGGTGTTTAATTTTCATTTAGAATGGGTGTATTTTTCAATTCTAACATCGCTAAATAAATATCTTTTTTGTCTGCTACAACTTTTTTAAATATGTTTTTAACTGTTTGAATATTTCTCTCTGCCATACCATTACTTTGTGGGTACCTAGGACTTGAAGTTTTGTGTTCAGTTTTGGAGATTTATATATTTAGTTTATTATTATAATTTATATTGTACTACCTCTGACTAGGCAGTAGTTTCAACTGTACAAGGACAAAAATCTTCACTAAAAACAAATTTTTCTTCGAAAAAATGTACAAAAAAGTAGAATGCAATTAAATTTAAATTCCATTAAGGCATCTAAATTTAACTTTAGATCTCAGCATAAAAATTCCTTTAAATTCAATGAATCATAAAATTAATTTTTTAATTTATTTACCTTTGGGTACAAGCATTTCATTAATGTAATTTTCTAAAGATCCAACACTGACTTGAGTGGTTCTTTCTGTCTGATTAAAACCATAAAGCATATTATAATTTATAAATACTAAAGAATAAACATGTATATTTACGTTATTAGTTGATTCACTTACCATTGAATGCAATTCGTTTGGGGATAGGTATTGAGTCATCTAAGGTGTCTAAATGGGTGTCTAAGTTATGCTTCTTTGTAATGTTTATACTTTTTTTATTTGAGAATGATTGAATATTTAAGCACTTTTGTTTTGACTTAACACTTTTACACGCTTGAGTATGACACAACCAATAGATAGAATTCATTCAAGGTTTTTTTGCCACATAGCATTTTGTGACGAAAACATGGCGAAATAGAAGTTCGTTACTTGGTTAATTTATTTTTACAAATCACTCAATAGTCGAGCTCAAACACTGTCTATATTAGGCTAAAGCAACTGTATAGCATAATTTTGAATATTTATACTAGTACGATACACCGGCCGCGAGGAACGCTCAAGTTGCTGCCGCTAGCGGCAGCGGCCAACTACCAACACCGGCGTCTCACGTAGTCACGTCTGACACAATTTCCATGTTCCATCATATTTTCAGTTTTCTCTCGATTTCCAAATTACCGTGATTTGGTGAATTATTTTGTATTGTAATTTGTTTTAATTTTCAAAACAATCTTGATGATGGGTCGTGCAGCATACAAATATTGTATACAAGGTTGCTCGTATAAGGGTAAGTGTTTATAATTTATTACCAACTTTGATTTATGCTTTATCTTTATCTAGATAGAAAAATACTTATCCGATCCGAACACTGATGATTACTAGGTATATAATATATTAATGCCTATTTATTATACTACCTGTTCTAGTATTTCTGCTAGTACCATTGATTATAAATACTAATAATACTTATAATCAATGATATTATTAAAATGAAAACGAACAGCACATCATACTCCAGAAACTTAGTATAACTATAACTTTAAATGAATTTAGTATTAAAGTGAATAATCTTTTGCTCAAACTAAGTACCTACTTAAATATTTTATTTTATAATACATGAATGTAGGTGGAATGTGAATGTAGGTGGAACATCGCATAGATTTCCCAACCCCCAATCAAATTTGTTGATGTTTCAAAAATGGATGAAGTTATATTGAATGATGACTTCAAAGATATGGAGTCTTCTGTGATTTATGAAAAGCGCAGAGTATGTTCAAATCATTTTAGTACAGTACTCCCTCGTTAACACGAACACGACGGGACCACAAAATAACCTGTTCGTGTTAAAAGAATTTGTGTAAACCGATAGGTTTAACACGAATTTCTTCGTGTTATCAGAGAAGATTAAATCTAATACGTTATTTTACACTCAAATACATTTATTTTATTAACACGTTGACCGCCATGTGACCGCGGGCTGTCACATTCTTGTATATTTTTAAATAGACTTTATTATGCTGGCGCTGAAGTAATGATACGAATAATATTACCATTGCATAGAGAAGAAAATTTTACATCGATCGGTATATTTTTTACCTCTATTGGATTTTTTTAAGTTGTAGAAATAAATGATTAAAAACATTATTCTATTGCTTTAATTTTTTTTATTATTATTATGTATGATGGATTTTTAAATAATTAAACATGTCAAAATTAAAAGATAAAATAAAAAAAAATACTAATTTATATGGTGTATATTAAAACAATTTATACAGGTATACATTTTACAAGTTATACAAAATGTTGAAACTTTTTTTACTTCTCTAGTTTTTGCGGTCCCCTCAACATCTTTTATACTTTGATAGCAATGAACGCATCTTTTTCGAAGTTTTCGATTCCTATTACACTTTTCCGTAGATTCTTGAAAATAATGTTTCGTATTTCCTTTTGATCGTTTGTTTCCAGACGTTGATGGTTCATTTACGATAGATTCATTTTGTTTTTGAAGTTCTAACATTTGATCAACTAATATTTCTCGAAATTGGGTAATTTTTAATTTTCTTTCATGCATTTTATTATAAACAATTAAAGCGTTTACAACAGCCGTTCCTAGTAATATTTCCGTAGCGACTTTGTGGTACCATCGGATTGATTTCCTGACCGCTGTACTATAACTTGAAAGTTGATCAGATAGATCAATGCCTGCCTTGCCATAGTTATAATTAATTATAATTTCGGGTTTCACAATATTTTCTTTATTTTTATTTTTTTTACCGGTATCTATCATGGCAATACGGTGTCGAGTCGACAACATAGTAACGTCTCGTTTATCTTTCCATTTAGCAACAACAATTCCTTCTGCATTTTCCTTACCAACAATTTCTCCTCGTTTTAACTTCGCATCAGTTACTCCTGGTACCCGAACTCTATTAGAGCGTAGTGTTCCTGTTAAATGTGTTTTATTTTTCAAAAGTTCATATGCTAGGGGTAATGAAGTGTAAAAATTATCTGTGGTTATTTTCCGATTAGCATTCAAATACATCTGACATAGATTTAACACAACTTTGCACGCAAGCTTTTTCCCATCAACTTGGCTTTTACCTGCATATATTTGCACATTATATGTGTACCCATTTGTTCCACATAACTTAAACAATTTTACGCCATATTTATGTGATTTTCCGGGTATGTACTGCCTGAACCCCAACCTCCCACGAAAAGGGACCATAGTCTCGTCAACAGTTAAATCTTCATCTGGTTTCATTACATTTTGAAAATTATAAATCATTTTTTCAACTAAATTGCGTACTTTATAAATTTTATCACCATCCAATTTTTCATTATCGGAAAAATGTAAAAACCGGAGAACTAATTGAAAGCGGTTTCTAGGTATGATTTTATGTGCCACGTAATTTTTATATCTAGTACTATTACACCAATAGTCTTTTAGAGCTGGCATTTGTACTAGCCCCATCCATATAATTAACCCGAAAAATTTTTGAATTTCATTTTCGTTTGTAGGTATCCATTTAGCGAATCGGCTGGATTTGGTCAATCTATTTTTTGACAGGAATTGTTCAGCATTTCTATTGGTTTCAACCACAATTAAATCAATTATTTCACTTGTAAAAAATAATTTAAAAATGTCCAAAACAGAAGAATCCAGGGGGTATATCAATTTTTAATCCGGAATATGTATTATTGAAGAAAAATTGTTTTTGATTTTTGCCTGTTACATCATTCCAAACTTCGATGCGCGTAGAATTCGAAGAACTTACAGGTGAACTATCTATTTTTTCATCGTTAATCGATTCTATAGAAAAATTTAAACAATTTTAATTACCTAGTTATATATTTAAATATAAATAATCATACTTGCCTAATTACGTAAAAATATTTTAAATAAATATATCTATTATTTTTATTATAAAATAAAATTGTATGATATATATTATTTTTAACTCCCTTTCCTATAGATTTTAAAGAAAAAAAAAACTTTTTCTTACCTTCAACATCACTTTCAACATAAGACTGAAGAATTTGGATTGTATGTAACATCTTCGTTAGTGTCATCAAAATCACTAAATTCACTAGAATTACTAGAATTATCAATTTCAAGTATTTGATTTATTAGATTGTCATTTAGTTTAGCCTTTTTAGCACGAGAACTAATCATTAAAATTGTTGTCACAAACAAAAATATATTTTTACTCGTAAAATGTAGTGTGACCGCCGGTAACCACTTGGCGTATGATTAATACGAGTATTAACAGGACGCCAAATGACCGCCGGCTACCACTTTAAACTAGCACTATAATCTTATTGGCGAGACAAAAATAAAAATAACGATATCGGTTTCGTGAATTTCCGATGATTAGTTCTATAAATATCGCAAATAACAATTTATGAATAACTCTATAAATGCACTGTAGCCTTCGGCGAAAGATTATCAAATGCCCGCCGGCGGGCACGTGGCGGTCAACGTGTTAAGTAATCTTCAAAATATAAATTTATATTACTTTGGTACATACATACTACATATAAACAAATATTTGAAACATTTTTAATTAATTAATTACTACGCTACATTACATATATAAAGAAATATGTTTAATACATTTAAAAAAAAAAAATTAATTTAGACTCACGTCGGTTTAATAAAAGTCAGTGATAGGTTTCTGGGTGAATGTAACTTCATAGTTTTCTAAGCACTGTTTTCTGATGCTGTTCAATTGGTCATCAAATTTGCAATCTAACTCTGCACTGGTTTGGGAAAATTTTACGAGGGTATCAAAGGCTGCCAACACATCAGCCCGAGAGGGTTTATCCACTGGAGGTTCAGTAGGTTCAATTTCTTGATCTGAGATTTCGGGGTTTTCATCTTCTCCAGCATTTTCATCGCAGATCTCGAGATAATTATCCATTTGTATAAAACTTGAAAAAGTTTGAGCATTTTTATCAGAAGTTACAGCTAACAATTTATTCCAATCGTCCTCAATCATCACATCCTCAATGTGTATTTCAGGGGTTAAGTTGGCGTCGTTTTCAATGTTCCAGGCTTTCTTAAAACAATTACTGATCGTTGTTGAAGTTACATCATTCCACGATACAGCCATTGCCCTCATCGCTTGTAAAATATTCCATTTTACACATGGTTGATCGGAATCAAGGCATAACAGTGCATGGCGTACAAGTCTAGTCTTGAAATATCGTTTAAAAGCTGCAATTATTCCTTGATCCAGAGGTTGTAACCTGGATGTGCAATTTGGAGGAAAATAAACTATTTGTACGTTTGGCAATTCCAGGTCTCCAATATTATTATGGGCACTGCAATTGTCCAAAGTCAAAAGTACATTTCTATTCTGAAGTGCCATTTTTTGTTGAAATTTAAGTAACCATAGGCGAAAAGATGTTGAATCGACCCACACGTTTTTTTGATTAGTGTATTCGAATGGAAGACTAAGCTTATTTACGTTTTTAAAGCATCTGGGGGTTTGATATTTGCCTATCACCCAAAGCTCGAGTTTTTCCGAGCCAGTAGAGTTGCAGCACAACACAACATTCAATCTCTCTTTACTGTTTGCACCCCCATGCGACTTCACTCCTTTAAAATCCAATGAACGGTCGGGAAATAAATTATAAAAAACACCGGTCTCATCAATATTGAAGATATCATTTTCGCTATAGGATTGCCTCAACTTTACGAATCCTTGAAGCCATTTATTTACGCCTTCATCTGCAACTTTATTTGCCTCGCCGCTCAAAACATGACAAGAAATATTTTACCGTTTTTGAAATCTCCATAACGAGCCATTAGAACACGCCATATGCTCAACGCCATTGGAAATACAAATCTCCTTTGCTTTCTCTCGTACAAGTGCACCTGATAGTGGAATGTTTGAGTCTCTGGCTTTTTTGAACCACTTCAGAAGTTCCTGTTCAACGTCTTCAAGCATGGGTTTTTGTAGACGCGTTGTACTGTTGGTTGAACCAAGCGCAACTGCTTCGTCAATCTTATCTTTATTTTTAATAATTGTTGATAATGTTGATTTTGGTATGCTAAATTTCTCCGCGATTTTGGTTTTAGGCAGTGTACCTTTTTCGACTTCTACTAAAATGAGTTGTTTAGTTTTTAGATCTATAGACATTTGCTTCCTTTTCAAACTCATTTTGGTCAATCACTAATGACACCAACAAAGTCAACTGACCAACTGATCGATAGAGCAATTATTAGTTTAAACGAGAGCGATTATCGCCGAACTAGATTGCACACATACAAATTTACACATGTATACATATGTATGTACCTACAATAGAGAATATGTACATACATAGTAGGGATAAGATAAGATATCGATAAAACTGTGTTGTAAAGATTAAATTCTAACTATACGAGTAATAAAACGAAAATAGATACATACATATGTACAGATTGACATTTTTCTGTTCGTGTTAATCAACAAAACGACAATATGGTACCTAAAATTTGTTCGAGTTTCGTGTTAACCGAAATAATTCGTATAAACCGAGGAAATAAAAAAACCCTATTTTATAGTATAGAGATCTTTCTCGGGACCGAAAAACCTGTTCGCGTTATCCAATAATTTGTGTTAACCGAGTTCGTGTTAACGAGGGAGTACTGTAAAGAGAATTTCAGCCCTGGTACAAAAGTCATAAATCGCAATGCAATTCCCACATCTCCATATTACGAATCAAAGTGCAAGTAAGAAATAAATTTCTATTTAAATTTAGTTTATATCTATTAATTCAATGTCTTTTTTAGCTGATAGTGTTATGCCCAAACCAATTCATACCAGCTGCATGTCCACAAATTTAAATATTTCTGGCTTTTTTTTATCAGGTATATGTTAATTTAAAATTATAATTTGCTTTAGATCTCTTGCACAAAATTGGTATAAACCGAACCTCCAGACTTACACCAAAATGTAAATCTCTATACACGGATGGTTTGAAACTTCAAAAACTTCTACATCGTAGGTTAGGTTAGGTTTACGTCGAAAATGTAACACTTTTAAATAACGTTTGAAAAGTGCTAGCAATTTTTTTAATACACATGATTCAGACCTGATGACTACTGCTGCCAAAATGTTTACAAAATTACAACTAAGAGAAACAAAGAACAAACCAAAAGGACGTCGTTTTACATAAGACGAACAATTATTAAGTTTGTCCTTGTATAAGTAAAGTCCCAAATCATATAGATTACTGTGCAAGAAGTTTGTTCTACCTTGTAAACAAACACTTTCTACAATGATGTCATTAATCCCAATAAGTACTGGGATAGATCAGAGAATGCTGAACTTACTAACAATTAATGTTCAAAAACTTAAACCTCACCACAGGTTTTGCTCAATTGTTTTTGACGAAGTTAGTATAAATCCAAATTTTAATTTTAATAACAGCGAGGGAAGAATTTATGGTTTTGAAGACAATGGCTTAGTGTTTATGGTACGTGGAATTGAAAAAACTTGAAACAACCTGTTTGTTATTCATTTTGTAAAAGTACAACAAATAGATATGATTTAGCTAATCAAATTCGTGAGGTACTTCGAGCAGTACATTCAACTGGATTGAATATAATATCAAGCATTTGTGATCAAGGAGCGACCAATACAGCAGCTATTAATATTCTTATGAACGACACCAAAGCACGTTATTTAAGAAAGAATGAATCATTCTTTGGTGATTTCTATAAAATAGAATGTGAATCTGATAGCTATACCAATGTAGTTAAAATTTTTCACTTATATGATACACCACACCTTTTGAAAGGAATTCGTAACAATTTGTTGACAAAAAATGTAATATTTAATGTTGACGGTGAAAAATTAGCTCAATGGAGGTTTTCAAAATATATATAAAACATTAAATGACAACGGTATTGTTGCCAAGGCATTTGAACCAAGATGCTTTGGAGAATTTATTCGGTGCAATACGGGCTTTAGGATAGAGAAATAACAATCCGACATGCGATATGTTTGCCTCAGCATACAAGACTTTACTACTCAACAATTTAATGTTAGCACATTCTCCAGGTAGTAACTGCGAAGAAGATTTCTCAGGTGGCTGTTTGATTTCTTACCAAACATTATTTGAAACGTATACAAACTGTGAAGCAAATACCATCGAATATGAAATCGAAGAACGAATCGCTGATGTTTTGCCAAAAAAGTTTACAGACAATGATTATAATTTAACATTATTAGGAAGTCAAACCCAGAACTATATAGCAGCATATATTGTAAAAAAGTTGAATTCTGTCTTGTTTAAAAACTGCCGTATATGTCTAAATGAAATTTGTTCAAAACTGTCAAATGACCATCAATTAATTCAGGCTAGAGACTATAAACATAGTGGTAATTTACTACTGAAATATCCGGATTCTAAATTTTGTTTATTGGTGCAAAACGTAATTAATATTATTTCTCATGTTTTACCTAATTTATGCCATCATAAAAATTTGAAAATAGAGTTAATTAATATTATTGAAGGAAAAGTTGATATAAAATACATAGCATGTCTTGACCATAAATTAATTTTTAAATAAAAATTTGTTAGTTTTGTGGTACAATTAAAGGTACATAATTGGTGTACGCAAATAAATTTAAATAAAAATGAATCGGATAAAATTAAAATAAATGCTCTTGAAAGGTGCAAATTGTTTTCTAGAAAAAAAAAGGACCTCTTAAGATATGATTATTAGATTATTATACTATTTCACTTTGTTAATTTTAATTTTGAAATATGTGTAAATATTCCCATTGACTAGATATATGTTTATTATACCTAGCTATATCCAGTGTTGTAAAAAATACTTTTTAAAAGTATTTGAGTATTACTTGAATATTTTAAAATAAATATTAGAATATATTCTTATTATTTCAAAGTTTTTGTATATTGTTATAGTATATTATAATAAAAATTAATTCAATTTATTTTTGGTGTTTGTTTTATTAATTTCAATTGAGTATTAAAAATCATAATTAACAGTGGTAATCTATATATGCGGTGGCGCGTTGAGCTATGTAAGGGTGGAGAGAAGGGATCGAAGTTTCATTCACCAGCCACCGGGAGCGCAGGGCTCAATGTCCCGAATAATAACATTGCGGTTGCCTATCTATTTGTATACTTGTCTATGGTCAATACTAGAGATTCTTGATATTAGAGAGAGTGGCCAACTGGTGTGATAGCAGCCATTAATCGTCCAAACGTTTCCCGCCTTTTTTTAAATTTAAACATTTCAGTTAGTGGCATTATACACTAATTTTTTAGCGTATAACCTTGTTATAGTTAGTGTTGTAAAGTATTTAAGTATTGGTATTCAAATACTTCTACAAGTATTGAATAAGTACATATTTTAAATACTCTTTATCAAAAAGTATTTAAGTGTATTTTAAAAACTATTTTATTCTATTAAACACTCCAATAAAATACTTTATTTTCAATTAAAATTATTTAGAATATATTATTAACTTAAAATTTATAAATAATTATGATAAAATAAACATGATTGATAAGCATTAAATTGACATAATTGATGTAAGTATATATTATGTTTATAATTTGATAATGTGTTGTTCTTTATTCCTATTATGAATTTGGTATAATATGTATTCATAACATTGGTTATAAGTAGGCCCGGAGTTTTATGTTTAAACATATTTTTATTGAAAGTATGCAACTCCAATTGGATAATATTTCTCGAATATTAAATTTCCAATAAACTGATAAACAATTTTCAGCACATAAAATCATATTCAAAGTAAAACAATATTTTGTAAAAAATGTTATGTTTCAGAAATATATAGTGTTCATTATTTGAAAATTTCACAAAAAAATGTATTTATTAAAATCATTTTTTACATTTTTGAATACATAAGGTAGATTTTTAGGTACATATAACTACTTATCTGCTACAAATAATTATAATACAGATAAAAGAAAAAAGTAAATGAATACATATTATATATTATTTTTAACATTATTTTCAGCTCTTAGTATTGAATATAACTTTTGTAGAATAATATAGTATATTGTTTTATTTTTGTTTGAGCACACCTAGTAATAAAAATAATAAGTGAAATAAACTTATACAGTATACATCACTAAATATTGTTTAAGTCATTTAAAAAACAATTAGAATAACCTTCACTTTCTCATAATAATTTCTATAAATTATAACATTATAAAAATATAGAAAAGTATATAACATGAAGTATTATTAATATTTTTTTATGGCTTCCCTCATTGCAACACTTGCTGGCTTTGAGAGAAGCAAAATTTTTCTTTAAATTTTTGGTTAAAAGAAGAAACAAATTTTCGCATCTAAATTCAATATAATAATTTAACATTTTTTTTTGTTTATTTGATGGAAATCAAAAAAATTAAAATTATGCAATTCTGAAGACAATTTTTTAATGAATATGTTTCTTTTATTCTTAATTATTAAAGACCTATATTTTCGGAAAGTTTCTTCCATCCTGAGGAAAAATTGAAAACATTTGTCAGTGACATATTTGAGGCAGCCAATTTTAAATTCTTTCAGCCTAACTAAAGCAGTATGCTCAGCCACCACATTTTGGTTCAAAAGCACATACTGAAGCAATACAATTTTCACAACATGTTTCACTATTTTCTAGCCTTGAAACAATGTACCCTGTAATATTTAAGAATGCAAGCAAAATTAATATTTTAATATAAAACTAATAATTACGTTAAACTTAAAAGTGGTTATATTTGTTTAAATATGCAGATCATTGTAACCGAAGTAGGGCAGCATAGAGTTTAAAAGTTCAAAGCATAATTAGAGGTTACTCCAATTAGAATAATATCCATTTTTAAAGCTTTAAAAATAATATATCATTAAAGGTACCTGCCATATTATACAAACAATTTTGTTCAGTATTTCCCAGGAATGTTTCAGAATTATCAATAGATATTGATACATAAATAAATTTATTGGCTGGGGCAATGGTTGTTCATCGACACTGAACATTGAATTTGAATAATAAACTAATAGTAAAAATAATAACATTAAACTTTCATTGCAGGAAAATCCTGATTCGGAATAACGAATTCATTATTATTATTCTTTTTCCGCCTTGAAAATTCTTTATCATTTAAAAATAAATTTTAAAAAATGACTGCCAAATTAAACATTATGAAATACGTTAACACTTTTTGGTACAAAATATAACTCATACTGATTATCATTATTTCAAATCAGAAGGACAGGGATTTTAAGTGAATGGAAATGCTGAATATCAAAAATCAACATGAAAAAAAAAAAAACTAAGTAAAAAGACATGTGTGTGAAAAACATCCTACGATTTATTAATTATGCTTAATTAATATGTAAGCAATTATGATGTGATTGCTGCAGTTTCTTTGACCACCCGGTTGCATATGCATGTGTGTAAATATGCATATGTGTGTGTATAATGCACACGTAGGTATAACGGCGGCATGATCCTCTATTAATCTCCGAATAGTAGTGATACCGGGCGAGCCATGGCTGGGCGGTATCGGTGGCGGTGGCGCTGTGGCGAACCAGGCGGTGGCGGTGGACAACACACAGGGACCCAGGTACTACTCGCATCAAAAAAATCGGCGTCATCATAAATATCCCTCGTCAATAAACAAAAAATTTCAGCGAGTAGTAGGTCATCATCACACACCCCGACCCCTACTTCGAAATTTTTGCCCACAACTGTGGAACACGCACATAGCACAGCGGCAACCGAGACGGACGCCCTGGTAATGGCGGTGCAAACCGCTACCCGGGACCACGCTCTCGCGGTTAAGAACCAATTGAGCCGCTATACGGAGCACTCCACGTCGTATGAACTACGCAAATATGCCCCGACAAAATTCCGACCCCCGCGGTCGAACTTGAATTTAGGTCAGGCTTTGTAACAGCCCTACTCGACTCACATGCACAAAAATCATATGTAAGCCCGAACATTGCCCACAAATTTGGTACACCCCCCTACGGACAATTCACTCAAGTCCGAATGGCTGACGGACACACCACCACAACAAGTGGTACCTCCTCATTCGAAGCCAGAATAGGGGAACTCACTATCACGTTTAACGCAGTCATTCTGGAAAGTTTATATTGCGACATGCTCTTAGGACACGACTTCCTCGTCGAGAACGAAGTCTCCTGGGACTACACCACTATCACCATACACTTAGGGTCACATAGGAGAACAACAGCGTGCTGGAAGGGCCGGACACCCACTCCCCGTCCGACACCAGTTATCGAAAATTTGGAAATAAACGGAAACCCACACACACGCGCGCGCGAGAATAACCGAAGTAATTCAAAATTATCCGGACGTTTTCAGCGGTACGGTGGGCCACACCAGATTACTTGAACACGATATTCTCCTTAAAAACCAAACACCCATAGCACTCAAACCATATCCCTACCCACAGGCAAAAAAAAACACTATTGACGCAATGATACGGGATATGGAACAACAGGGACTCGTAGAACCGAGCACATCCCCGTGGGCTGCACCCGTCATTCTAGCGAAAAAGAAAGACCGCTCCCCCCGACTGTGTATTGACTATAGGCGAATCGATGACATCACTGAGTCGGACGCTTACCCGATGCCGGACCTCAATAAATTGATACGTCAAATGAGAGGGGCAAAAGTTTTCAGCGTTTTGGATTTAAAGTCGGGTTACTGGCAAGTACCACTTAACCAGAACGCACGAAAATACATGGCATTCCGGATGCGTCGGGGCCTGTACCAATTCCGAGTCCTCTCCTTCGGACTTAAAAATAGCCCCATGACATTTGTATGCCTAATGAACGAAGCTTTGAGGGGGTATTTGGATGAGTTCGTCCAAGTCTACCTAGACGACATAATAGTGTTTTCAAACAACACGGACGAACACCAGTGCCACCTAGACAACACTTTGAAACGGCTACAAAGACACGGGTTAACATGCAATACCGAAAAATGTCGATTTGGATCTACCGAAATCTCATTTCTCGGACACCTAGTCACCTCCGAAGGGATAGATAAACAACCGGAGAAATTAGAAGGCATAAAGAGTTTCCCCACACCCACCAAAGTTAGGGACCTACGGAAATTTCTGGTCGTTTGCAACTGGTACAGCCAGTTCGTCGACAATTACGCGGATACCATAGCGCCCCTAACAGATAGGCTCAAACAGGGGGCAAAATGGTCCTGGACCGAGACCGAACAGGCGGCTTTTGTGAAAATAAAATGCGCTCTGTACGACTCACCACGACTGTCCACACCAGATTACGGAAAACCGTTCTGCTTACAGACTGATGCTAGCGAGATAGGGGCGGGAACCGTACTTTTCCAACGGGGTGACAGACCGGAGGAAAGACGGATAATCGCCTACGCAAGTAAAAAGTTTAGTTATACGCAGACAAGGTACGGCGCTGTCGAGCGCGAGTGCCTCGCCATAAACTGGGCGACGGACAAGTTTTACAACCATATCTGGAGACCCGCCGCTTTGAACTATTTACCGACAACACGGCATTCAGATGGCTCCATCGCGCCAAAAACACAAATGCTAAGTTGACCATGTGGTCATTACAACTGGCCAACCTAGACTTTCAAACCACCCACATACCTGGCGTTCAGAATGAAGCGCCGGACATGCTATCACGCCATCCGGCCCCTGGACTCCCGGTAAACGAGGAACACCTCGAGGACCGACTAGTAAGCGTACCCACCTCACCACGTACCCCTTCGAGTCAACCGCCGGATAATTTGTTCGCCACCACCAACACGGGCGACACAACCAACGGCACACACATTACACACACAATGCTCACGACGTGGCAAACCGATGACCCCGCCACGCTAGACATCATAAATAACGGGCTGCCGGACGGCCCGGAGCGCAATACCGGGAACACCGCGGAAAAAATAATGAGTATATTTTCACCGACGGCCTACTGCGAATAAAATTGCGCGACAACACACCAGTAGTCGTTCCCAAACACAAGGCGCAGAACGTGATATGAATATACCACGATCACGCTCTCGCAAATCACCCGGGCTGGAAAGAGACCTACAGGGCGGTAAGACAGCGGTTTTTCTGGAAAGGGCTGAAAAACGACATTCGACTTTACGTCAAGTCGTGCCACATATGCGCGTGCACCAAACCACTTAACGCGCGCGCCAACGATCCGAAAACCGCTAGAATACCCCGCCAGCCCTGGGAGGTAATCAGCGGAGACCTCATGGGCCCCTACCCACGCACCAGCGGGGGCAAAAAATATTTACTGGTCGCTACGGACTTGTTTAGTAGATGGACCAAGGCGTACCCCCTTGGCACAGCCACTACAATAACAATCACCGAAACGCTCGAGAAAGAGCTTTTTTTCACGTTTCGGATACCCCCGTGTGTGCCTAAGCGACAACGGCCCCCAATTCGTAGCAAACGACATGCGCAGCGCGATAGAGCAATGGGGGGCCGAAGGCTGGACGACTCCGGTATACCACCCAAGGGCCAACCCAAGTTAGGTTGAAATGAAACTAGGAAATAAAAAAAGGTTTACGCGCGCTACTCATAGGCGGTAACCACAACACCTGGGACACCAAATTAGCCCCTATCTTATTCTCGATCCGGAATAGGCACAACGACCAGACGGACTACCCCCTTCGGTACTTGTCCTCGGTAGGGAGGGCAAACGGCCGGGGGACTGGGCACTATCTCAGACGGTAGACGTCTCGATCGAGCTGATAAATATAGATAGGGAGCAGCGCGGAAAGAACGCCCTGGAAACACCACCTGAAAAAGGTGACCAGGCGTACACTAAGTATAGGACAGGTGACAGGGTTTACTACAAAGCGCACAAAAAATTCCACGCCAGATTCGCACCGAAATGGTGGGGCCCCGTGCAACTCGCGCGGCAAGTAGGTAAAGGAGTATTCGTAACCGACCAGCAACCGCCGCGCAAAATTCATGTGTCGTGCTTTAAGCGCGCAGTATAAACAACGTGCCCTACCTCGCGCGGGCGAACACCCCACACCGTTAAACCCACAATAGAATTGAGTGTACACAATTTACAGTCGAATATACCAGCCCAAGATGGACCGTCAACCGCCGACCACAACTACAACCACACTCCAGCAGGCGGCGAAGCTACTGGAGCAGGCGCGACAGCGGCTGAGGACGGTCAGCCAAGCGGAGGCCACCAACACCACCACTGTGTAAGGCAAATGCCCACGGCACAGCTCCAGCGGGACCCAGTTCTGTGGGCTGCATACACGCGGGGGTGGGAGGACCGCACCGCCGTGTTCCGGAGGGCAACAAGGGACGACCCAGCTGCCGCAATGCGGCTAAACCAGTCGCGCAGTCCCAGACGGGCGGCACGCGCAACGGCGCGAAGCCAACCCCCTCCACGTCCGCTGATGGAAAGGCCGGTACCGGCACCACGCGCAACGTCGACCATCACCGCCGCGCCATCAGCACCCACAGCAATAACAGAAACCACCCGCCAACGCTGGAACAAGGAGCAGCTCCGGGAATTCCGCGAGAGGAAAAGGCAAGCGCCCCAGCAGCACCGTCTGGAGAAACCGACGGCCCCCGCACCCCCCAACCCAACACCCCCGGCGACCGATGACTCGATGAACACCGAGGGCCCCGTACCAGAAGTGATATCTACTTCCGGAACAGCCGAGGCCCCGAAAACCTTCGAGTCGATGACGGTATCGCTAACCCTCCTAAACACCACCTGGTGGACAGCTAGCCCCACAAGCGACCCTATACTCTGTTCCAAAAGAGAACGGTCACTTTTGCGCATACGACTGACGGCTGCGGCAGTACCAAGGCCAAATTTCCCCCACCTTGCTACACGACGTTTCACGAAGACGTTGCCGAGCTTTTACGATTATCGAAACGCGCGGAAGCCTGCGGCTGCTTTAATTATTAATTAGTAAGGCCAAGGCGCTGTAGCTGTAGTGTTGTATTGCGACTGCTGTGATTTGGTGTTGTTTGTCACTATGAAATTTTTGTTACAGAAAAATTTTCGTCAAATCCTAACAATATTTTTTGAGACAAAAGTACCTAATAAGAATATTTTAAATCATAAAAACACAATTATACTGTAGGTAATAATCAAATAAACAATAATAAAAATATAATATTAATCATAGTGGAAAACGATAATTCAAATATAATACTAAAAACAATAATACAATTACAATATTCATAGTCAAAAATATAATAATACAAATTTTCGTCAAATCCTAACACTAATTTTTTAGACAAAAATACCTAATACGAATATTTAAAATCATTATAACACAATTATACTGTAGCTAATAATCAAAATATAATATTAATAATAGTTAAAAATAATCATAGTCAAAAACAATAATACCATATTACAATAATCATAGGGGAAAACGATAATTCAAATATAATACTAAAAACAATAATACAATTACAATAATCATAGTCAAAAATAATAATACATAATTTACAAATGAATTTACTCGTCTGAAAGATGTCTGATGTCGTTATCTGAGTCCAAGTCTGATTCTGACTCCGAGTTCGATTCTGAGTCCGAGTCATCGGGGCCCAGATTCAAAACACACGGTTCTTGTTCAGCCGTCAACTCATCAACAATGAAGTCCATGTTCCACAATTTGTCTTCTTCGTCAACTACATGTTTAATAAAATTTTTCCACATCTCAGAATCTACCCTTTTAACGCCTTCAATTAATAATCGTTTGACATCTTGCAGCTTGAAAGTGGTATTATTCTTTCTCACATAATTTTTTACACTGGACCATGCGAGCTCAATCGGATTGAGCTCGCAATGATATGGTGGTAAACGAAGTACATCTTTATTATGTGTTTTGACCATTTCATCTATCACGTATTTGTTGTGTATTGGCTTCAGTCTATTGACAATCGGAATTAGTTCTCGAATAACCATAGACTTATCAACAACCTCTCTTTTGCTCTCGAGCCACGCAATAATATCGGCTTTCCTCGTATTCAAATTTGGGCACTTTTCTTGTTTTACGGAGTGATAAGGGGCGTTATCCATAACAATAACAGCGTTATCTTTGAGTCTAGGCAAAACACTTTCCAACCATTCACGGAAACATTCACCATTCATTTCATCGTGATAGTCTTGAGTGTTTTTTTTAGACTCAAAGCATAACAAACTGTCAGGGACGAATCCATCTTCAGATCCTATATGGCAAACAATAAGACGCTTCCCTTTTCCACTTGGTTTTACTGCACCGGTTGTAAGGCCCTTTGAAGTTGCATCCCTTGCTGATTTTATCGATTTATCGCACCAAACCTTGTGTGGAACGTCACCAGCATTGACCCAAGTTTCGTCCAGATAATACAGGGTGATTTTTTAAGCATGCTCACCCCATTTTTATTCTTAAATTATGCATATATTCAAATTCTGATTATTGGAATTTTTAAGTGTAGTTAAAGACGATATTTTCGTGTACTTAGATTTTTCAAAACATTTAAGGATTATCCTGTGGCGATACCAACTTTGGTTTTTCAAATGAGACCATACATGTTTTAAAGCAAAATGTGAATCAGTTAATTTTTCTGAAAATTTTGACGTATTGTAATCGAAATTTAAACGAAAACTTCCGGAGTTATTCTCCTTTAAATACTAAGGAATAAGGATAATAGTCCATTGTACTAAATACTTCGTAAATGGATACGAACTCAATAATTATGCAATATAAAATATTAGTTAATAATTACTACTTATTACTAAATGCTTATGGAATAATATTGCACCTGACAATTTTCAAAAACAAAGGAAATATGTATAAAATAATTTCCTTTCTATTTTATCGTGTACCTATGTTATCTTATAGCCTATGGGTATAAGCATAACTATTTACTTCGAATAAAATATTAAATAATCGTAAGTAGCAGGTAACACGAGTGTAAATTATTATGTACGTGGTTGCCAGTTAGAATATGTAATAATGAATTAGAAATACATATTATAATTTATAATAGAATTAAACATAGCTACTACTCTTGTATTATTATTTATACACGCTCAGTTAATTGCTTCTATATTACGCACGTGCTATAACTTTAAGATAAGAAATGAAAGGTAATTGCCGTAAGCCCATAAAATATAAATATAATATAGATAGGAACCGACCACGATAAAATATATTATTATACACAGGTACATATTAGGTTACACCAGGTGGTGGCTATAAGCTAACGCAAGTGAAGCAAGCAAAAGGGGGAGATGCATAGTGACCAAATATTAAAAACAAATTATCAGTATTATTAGTAGGTATCATTAAGTTTGTACGACTGTACATATTATGTGGAATGATTCGCGGTAAAATTCAAAATACTATTTAAACGATTTGGTTATCTTGTTATCAGTTATCTTGCTGACCTAACCTTATTTCCTTACTTCAAAACTATAATTGCATAGAGTAGATACGATATGGCCTCTCTATGACTTATACCAAATATTAACAAATTTATTATAATGTTATCGTTATGTAATCTATTCTGTGTCTAATATGTGTATTTTGTCGTAAATGCTTCTATGCGTCCATGTGCACACTGCAGTCTGCACAATAGTATGGTAAATGGTTGCTTAGAAGTCATTCGTGTTTTATTAATTCATATTTACTATTTTAGTTATCATGTTCTCAAGTTCTTAAGTTTTTTCATCAATTATAAATCATTCAACTCCGAGGTCTGAATCTCAAGTTTATTTTTTTTTTGTATAATGTTCTTGACATATTTATATTTTGGGCTATTTAATACCAAATGTCAACATTTCGATTTGTTCAAATAATGGTATAATTTTGTGGAACCTAGAAAAAATTTTAATAAGTGTTTTTAAGTAGACCTACCTGCAAAATTACTTTTTTAAAGGGTAAGTTAGTATACAAAATGTTATATAAAAGAGTAAAGGACTGGCTTAAATATATATTAGTAAATTAACTTCATCACTTTTAAATTTAAATATGTTTTTATTTTCAGAAATGTTATGTATTATCTGCCAACATGGATATTGTTATTATCTTACCTTAAACTTGCATGTAATTACAACTACAGTTGGAGTAAGAGTTTCCGAGGAATTTGATCAATGTTCATTTATTTCTATATTAATGTATATTGCAGTTCAAAGATGATTACCTACCAATGTTTTTACATGATACATTAGGTAATATTATATTATTCAGTTTTATTAAATGTCATTTAAATTTTTATATTTGATTTCAGGCAAATAATACAAAGATTAAATTTGAGGTGTATTAAATCTAAAATGTAAAATCTATAAAACACAAAATAAAACATATTTATGGACAAAATTATTCATAGATAGTATTTGCATATAGTTGTAAGTAAAATATTTTTTATGCTTATTTTTCAATTAATATCAAACATAATTTTATCTCATACATTTGATTTCAGGAAAACATAATACCTAGTTGTTATTTTTTTTTTTGCGAAGCTCATACTTAAATGTTCAATGTTGAATTCGATGTTGTGTATTCAATCGCAAGAGTGGACAACATTGATAAGCACGCCGATCCTCCGAATTGCTGGATTGATCTTATAAAAAGTACATTAGCTTAAAGACTTAAATAAATAAATTTTAGTAAATTATATTCATTGTTTTTACTTTCAGAATGGGTAAATGTTATCTAGCAACGTGGATACTGCTATTATTCCACTAAAATCTTGCATGTGACTACACTCTACAGTGATAGTTTGAAAGAAGGTTTCAAAGATGATTATCAATGTTTCTATGTATAGTACATAAATAAGGAAAATAATTTTGGTATACACAGGTATATTTTCATTTTCAACTAATTCAAAATTCCTATTCTAAATTTGAAATTGAAAATATTTTTATAAAAGTAGTTATCATATTTTAAGTTGTGCATTAATATCAGAATCTACATTAGCAGAATATTGGGGTTTTTTAAATTAAAATTTTTTAGTTGATTCATTTAAACATTTGTTATATTTTCAACAGGGCTTGGGACTTAATTCATCTGCATATTTGTTTGAGAAACAGATATTAAAAATCACATTCGATACATATTTGTTAGTGCATAAAGTCCCGAGCCCTGATTATCAATAATTAATAGACCATAAACAACTTTATCTATAGCTATTGAAATTGAAATAGTGTATCACATTAAATTGTAATTATTAAACTGCACCGTAAGCAAAAAGGTTTATATTATAGTATTAATGTGGTCACTTTTTGATATTTGGTAGTTATAGGTTTTGTTAGTTAAATTAATGACAAGAGTTATATTAAACAAATATATTTTTTCACTAAATAAAAGATAATAATATTTAGTATTAAAATTACTTATATTTTAACAAATGTTCAAAATTTTGACCGTTTACTTTTAAGCACATTTCCATTCGTTTCAACACTTCATGGTGGGTTACTTTTAATAACATTTCTCTGGGAATTGATGCACAGGCGTCTACTATTTTATTCTTAAGTTCTTCTATAGTAGCTGATGGGGTTATATAGACAACTTCTTTTAAGAAACCCCAAAGAAAAAAATCTATGGGAGTCAAATCTGGACTACGGGCTGGCCATTTAATTTCTGGACTATATGTACCTATTTATTAAAAAATTCTGAAATAATTAATTTATCTTTTAAAACATGAAAACATGATTACCGATCCAGTTGACTCCAAATATTTCTGTTAAACATTCTCGAACTATGTTACTATTGTGTGCCGGGGCTCCATCTTGATGATAGTATATTTTTAAACGTTGTTCTAATGATACGTCTTCCAAGAGTTTTGGAATTTCATTGTTTAAAAAGTTTTTATATTTAATCCCAGTTAGTGTACCATCAAAAAAGTAAGGACCTATTAAAATACCTCCCAAAATTCCGCACCATACATTAACTCCCCACTTAACTTGAAAGTTAATGTCTTTGGTCCAATGAGGGTTTGAATCGGACCAATAATGACTATTATGTCTATTGATCATTCCATTATTTGTAAATTGTGATTCGTCTGTCCATAAAATATTTGTTAGAAAGTCCGGTTCTTCATCTATTTTTGTTAAAAACTGAGCTACCATGTGTAATCTTCTTTCAAAATCAGTTGGACGTAAATGGTGTATTAATTGAATTTTGTAATCATGGAATTTATTTAATTTTGCTATTTTTTGGCAAGAACTGTATGTTATTCCAGTTTCGGCTTACAACAAATAAACATAGATAAATTTTGAGTTTAATTTAAGTTATTTTAATTTAAAAGTTTATTCATACAATATTTATTGATTGCATGAATAACTATGATCTTAGCCATGAAGTTAAAATAAATAATAATCATAACATAAAATAATTTAAAAAAGTGTTAACAAAAATTTGACTACTAACCTGATATAATTCGTAATGATGTATGTGGATTTTTATATAAATGTGCAAGAACCATAATAGTATTTTTTTCATTTATTACTCGGTTACATCTTACACTTTTTCTATTATTTTTATTGAAAGAACCGTGTAAAAGTAAATTCCTTTGAATCCTTGAAAAAGTAAAACGGCTAGGAATTGTACGGTCACCATAAAGTTCAGTATATAACTTAACTGCTGCTACAGCATTATTATTACACTGTGTATAACATTTAAGCATATCCATTTTTTCTTCGTTAGAATATGACATGATTTAAATTATATTGAAAAAAATGCGTATAAGCTCGTGATGTTACTGATATTAATGCTCATAAAAAAAAGGTATCTTGTACAGGAACCATGGACACAAATAAGTTGCACCAATAAAATTGCTAGGATGCATTACTACAATTGATATTTCCCCAAAATTCTTTAAATAAAATGAAAATATACTTGTGTTTAGTTTAGTAAACTATTAGTAGTTTAGTTTGTGTAATGTAAATACATTTTACTACATTATACTAATACATATTGCATCTAAATTGTATGTTTGAGTTTTTTCTCATTTGTAAATTATTATTCCATAAAAGCTGTATTGTGTATTATAAACATTGGAAGATAATAAAAAAAAAATATTAAGATAGAAATAAAATGTTCTATACTTTGTTATACATATAAAACATAATCTACCTAACCTAACCTTTCAATATAATGAAAATAAGTAAAATAAAGAATCTAAATACAGAATACAGACATAGGGAATTCATTTTAACTTACACTGGTATATTTGGTGAAACTGGTTTAGTAATAAAGATAAGTGAAATAATAACTTTACAAAAGACATAGGGATTTCAGTATAATTTTAACTGTGCACTAGGTACATTGTCACCATAGGTTTAACAGTCAAAATTTTGTCTAAAGTTTAACACGTTCATACCGTAAATTAAATTTTAACATGTCTGTCGCGTCTTCAACAGAAAGTAAAAAAGCTAACCATAGCTATATTTTAAAAAGATATGGTTATTATAAGGCCTCTTGCAAGGAACTAACAATCCTAAATGATGAATTGTATCAGGTAATTATTTTATTAAAAATAAATGTGAAATAAAAATAAATGGTATTAAATAGCACAAAATATAAACTTGTCAGAAACATCATACAATGAAAAATAAGCTCGAACTTAAGACCTTGGAGTTGAATGATGCATTAAGTTTAGTGGAAGAAAAAACGAAAGAACTTGAAAAGATGGCAATGGAATTGGTAAATATGAATACAAATTTGAATCAATATAACCAATAATTCTAATAAAACTAACTTAATATAGGAACAGTTAGAAAAACAGCTATTAAACAAGGAGAGAGAAAATGTAAAATTAAGTGACGATAATGCAATTTTTGCAGATGAAATCATCACATTAAAAACACAATTGGTAAATAATAACAAATAAAAAATCATTTATTTAAATATCTAATTTACATTAAATACTAATTAAAAATATTATTTACATATTTTAAAATATTTATTTGGATCAAAAGAATGATTTATCATTACAAAATGATGTTAAAGTATTAGTCGAAAAAGAAAAAATTGAAAACAAACAAGAATTAGCTCGAGCAAAACTCATTGATGAAAAAGTATGTTCACATTTTAATTAAACTTAGAAATTGAAAGAATTCTATACGTCATTAAACTGTTTAATCATATAATCTCAAATTATTAAAATTGTAATCTTGATAATTTTCAAGAGTTTACTACGTATAACCCACGTTGTATGACGTATAATATTAACAGTTATATTAGGTACATATGTGTATTTTTAGCAAGATGGTCTTAAAATTTAACATAAAACAGATTTTTTTTATAATCTAGTGTAATTCTTGGTGGTGTCCAAAGCACTCCAATTTGGCTATGGTATATAAAATGCTCGACATCAAAACCTTGAATGATAAAATTGAAATTGACCAGGCCATAAAACGTCAAAGATATTGGAGTCGTCAAGGGGAGGTAATTTCATAGTGTGAATTTTAAGAGGACGCTAATACACTATTTAGGCATTTGTTGTCTCCATCTTACAAGCGTAACCTGTTATGAAACTTGATGGTAAGTATATTATCTGTGTTTATGTGTGCGGTTCTTACAATAATTAAGTTTTCATGTAAATTATGAGCATTTTTAATTTCAGCTAAATTATAAACTCAAAACTTGCTAAAAATTCATTATCATAAAAAAAAAACACACAAACAGAAATAATATACTTTCTTTGAATATTATAATAGGTTGATTATGACTCTAATTTTTAAACTAACTTTTTCAGGTCAGATGTTGTGTATTCAATCGCAAGAGTGGAGCTGATAAGCACGCCGATCCTCCGAATTGCTGGATTGAGTATAAAAAAATGAATCTTGCTTTGATTGAAAAAAAAATGAATTCTTTAACTGTAGATGTATCATCCTCAGATGAAGATCTATAGTTTTTGATTTTTGGTTCAATTTAAAAATATAATAAAAATTAAATTACACTAGTTTTCATTACTTATCTGTTTTTTTAATAGAAAAAAATACCTAATTAACATATCATATTCCTAGAAATATGATTAGATTTTGATGCTTCTTTTCGAGTCTAAGTCTAGCATTCTTCAAGTAATCAAAAGATTTATCTGCATTGTAATTGTGATAGGATTTGGAACCTGAACTCCTATTGAACACATTCGGCAAACTAAAATACAATGTTCAGATTAATTTAAAACATTTCATCAAGTATAAAGCGTAATAGAAAAAATTGTTTGGTGCAAAGTTTAGTTAAAATCAAACATTTTCAGTTTTTTAAGCTTAATTATACATTAATTATACATTGTATATTTCTTATTTTCAATAAATTATGATACATAACTTTTTTTTAGGGATTCTTAATATATTATGGAAAACGTATAAAATAATAATTAATATTTTACCTTTTTTAAATTGAAGTCAACGATGCAAAATCTCGAACAATTTTCTAACTGTTTTTTATTTGTGATAACAACTCTTATCATGGCGACACATTAAATATAATACAAAATTAACAAAATTAAAATAAAACACCATAGCTGCTGGTGGTGGGTGCATAGAGTAATCTCTATGGGTGGGTGTAACATATTTTACTGTTTAATTAGTCCGTGCCACGACGTATATCTTAAATCGTGGTCTTTGGTGTGGACTGTGGAGATGATATTATGTGGTAAAGGTATCAACATAACGCGTGTTATCAATTTAACGCGTGAAAGTGGGTGGATCTTGATACGAGAACTATCACATACTATCATTTAGAAAATAATAAAATTGAACAAACGCTCTAATTGGCTGTCCTCGGAGCAGAGATTACTTCTCTCACTCTTATGATAAAATTCATGCTGTCTCTCTTAATCCGTTTGGCACGACCACGACTCCCACAGTCCTCGGGCTTAATGTTCCGTCTATTTATTTTAGTCTATGTGGGTATCAAAATAAAATTGATATTATCATTATTTTAATTTTTTTGTTTGAACCACGATTAAAGATATCTTTAATCGTGGTTTGAACATAACCTAACAAAAGTCCACCTTTCTAGCTTTTTATTTGATTGGTGGAGTAATAGAAAGGACAAAACAGTTGATATTTCTTCCAGCAAACACTATGCCAATCACAGATATATGTACACAATATGTATATGTATGTATACAATAAACTAGATAGCCGACAACTTTTAATAATTGAAGTCTGGTCCGTGGCTTATCGCAATTATTATTGGCAATTATCTTTTATCTAAACGCCGATATCTAAATTTACTTTACCTTACCCGCGGATCTTCGAGCATGTGCGTAATCTGGAAGCATTTTCCTTGATGTGTATAAATATCGATAAGTACATTGTACATATTGTGTAATAGCTAAGTAATGCCTACGATATTACAATATGTAATTCTAATTAATTATTACATATTCTAACTGGCAACCATGTACATAATAATTTACACTCGTGTTACCTGCTACTTACGATTATTTAATATTTTATTCGAAGTAAAGGCTATAAGATAACATAGGTTCACGATAAAATAGAAAGGAAATTATTTTATACATATTTCCTTTGTTTTTGAAAATTGTCAGGTGCAATATTAATCCAGAAGCATTTAGTAATAAGTAGTAATTATTAACTAATATTCTATATTGCATACCAAATTATAATTATTGAGTTCGTATCCATTTACGAAGTATTTAGTATAATGGACTATTATCCTTATTCCTTAGTATTTAAAGGAGAATAACTCCGGAAGTTTTCGTTTAAATTTCGATTACAATACGTCAAAATTTTCAGAAAAATTAACTGATTCACATTTTGCTTTAAAACATGTATGGTCTCATTTGAAAAACCAAAGTTGGTATCGCCACAGGATATCCCTTAAATGTTGTGAAAAATCTAAGTACTCTAAAATATTGTCTTTAATTACATTTAAAAATTCCAAAAATCAGAATTTGAATATATGCATAATTTAAGCATAAAAGTGGGGTGAGCATGCTTAAAAAATCACCCTGTATATTGGTCGACCCTCTTCTCGGTATCGCCGTATCGCCCTTAAATATCGCCTCCGCCAATCAACAATTTCAGTCTTCTCTATTAAAGCGCTATTACGACCTTGCTTCACGTACTCAAAGTCCATAGATTTTAATAATCTATACAGTGAGGTACGAGAGAAATCGGGTAAGTCCTTATCTTCGTTGATTACTTGAAGAATTTTGTCTAATGTTGGGAACTCGCGATCAGACCAAAATTTATGTATCTTCCGTCTTATTGCATATTTATCAAAATCATCTACCTTATCCTTCACATTTTTAAACTTTTTGGTTCTATTCGGAGATGAAATTGTTTTGGACCGTTTGTACTCCAAGATCGTTTGATAAATAGTTCCAATTCCAATTCCTAGTTGTTCTGATAATATTTTTTTTAGATGAACCATTTTAGCATCTGGATTTTGAGTTATGTGGTGTTTGTATGCGTTTATAATAACTGTTCTGGTGCCAGATGACACAAACTGAAATAATAAAAAGTCGTTAAAAGGGTGACAGTCTTCTGTACAGTAAAGTAGAAATGGGTCATTGTAATCGATGTTGTTAAATTTGAATTTAATGCTATATCATCGTTTACGAAAAGCGATTTATATATTGTTATTATTAATTCGGTAGGCAAATATGTTAAATTAATCTTAGTCCGTGACTATAATATTGTACACAGGTGATAGAGATAATGTATTAGTCGTGGTATTAGTTAAAACTTTTTTACATTATTAGTTCAAATGTTAATAAAACAAATGTTGCCTATGTATTCCTATAATTTTTTAATCACTATAAGAATAACTTATGAGGAACTTTGTATTAAAATTTCAAGTATTTTGACTCAGCCAAACAAATTTAATCGACAATTCAAAAAAAAAAAATTATCAGAAAAATTGAAAATTTCAGTGGTTTATATAAAAAGTTCAAAAAAGTCGAAATATTTTGAAAATATAACTGCAGTATATAGATAACACTAATATAAACATTTGGTGAAAATTTCAAGTATTTACAGTGATTACAGTGATTACTGTAGGGCTAGGATTTATATGCAATAAAAAATTGTAAAATATGCATTTTATTTACCAAAATATGCAAAAATATGCAAAAACAAATTTTTATTATTTCTAGAGTATTATTATTTATCATAATTCAAAATTGTATTATTATTACATTAAAATATTGAATATTAGTTTATATTATATCATTATTACATGCTACTATAATGTGTTGTTTCAATAATTTTCAAATACAAACATCCAGCGATTTGAACGTAAAATAGATTTATACTGACTAAAACTCCTTTCCACATCACACGAGGTTATTGGTGCATATTTTAAATAATGCGATTTATCCTGGAGTTAATCAATATCGATTTCTTAGATAGATAATATTTATACTTTATATTTACAATAATTCGACGGATAAACCAAAAATTATCGATTTTATGAAAAAAAACACCATTTAAAATTAACAATAAATTATAAAAATTTGAAAATTTAAGTTAAAAAAAGTCAAAATTCCAAAAATCTATAAATATGCAATTATATGTATTGTGTTCAAAATATGCAAAAATATGCAAAAATAAATTGGTTGGTTCTATTTAAACGAGAATAAGCTAAATCGTGGACAAATCTGACAACCATTAAATTTGGACTTAAGGAAAAAAACATGCAAAATGCATATAAATCCTAGCCCTAGTGATTAGTTACAACCAGGG
>NW_019100610.1:0-6288 GCF_001856785.1 Myzus persicae | reverse complement strand
GGGGGGGGGGGGGGGGGGGGGGGAGAGTATGACGCGGTCCCGCGAGAAGGCAGTTTGAATTCAAACGGCCTTTACGCGGAAATCCGCGCCGTGCTTCTCAAACAAACCGCCAAACGACGACGGCCGACACCAGCGCACGACACCCGCGTTAGGATCCGTCGGCCGGCCGCCAGGCGAACTGGACTGGTTGATCATTACCGTTTGCACGACCCGCCGACGACCACGTACGTCCGGACCTCCGTGTCATAACCGCACTTTTAGTATATATCCGTTCAAACCGTTCTCGTTTGTGTCTTTATTGTGCTCGCGCCATTCGCGCAACTTTTATTATATACAAATATACGGAGATGAAGCTTATCCTTTAAAATCTTACTTATTAAGACCTTATCCTAGTCGTTATTTGAATCCAATTAAAGACAATTTTAATAAAAGATAATCGGCAGCCAGAAAATGCACAGAATGCGTATTTGGGATGAGAGCAAAATGGAGAATACTAGGAAAAGATATTGAGGTTGATTCAAAGAGAGCTGCAGTAATAATAAAATGTATTTGTATTTTACATAATTTGATAAGGACAAAAGATGGAGAAATGATATTGACTATTACCAAGTAACCCAAAATCAAGGAAGTCAACAAAACGAGACAGAAAATCATTTTGAAGGAAGAAATCCAAATTATTCACAACAAGCAAAAAATGTGAGAGAAAAATTCGCAAATTTTTTCATGGAACATTAATATACTTTAATAAATAAAGCATAACAAAATATTTAAATAATAATATACCTACGCATATTTATTATACCTAGTGAAAATTAGTTTATACTTGTTTAATTTTATATTTTAATTCATATTATTTAAGGATACATCATTTCATTTTAAATAATTTAATATTTTAATATTAACAACACATATTTCTGCAGGTTAAATTATCAGTTTTTTTAATTTTTTTTGTACTATGTAAGTCAATATAATAAATTATCAGTTAAAAAATATCGGGTATTGTCCCCGATGAAAATAACTATTTCGTTTTATATTTTAAACTTGTGTTTATATTTTGTAATTTTATACTTAATAACAAAAAATATAATTATCATTTTGTTTTCATGTATGGTCGTATTCAAATTTGTGTTTTGAAGTAATGTAAAAATAATACTCTATAACTAGAACGTAAAAATATTAATTATACATATTCATAAAAGATACATGTTTAATGTACGTAGGTGGGGTATAGGTTATTTGAATTTGGAATAACAAAAAATACTAGCTTCTAGCTATCTTATATTTATATATTTTATAAAATACTAAGCAGAAATGAATTGCTAACTACTATAGTGCGGTCGACGAAAAGTAGGCCGCGATCGTCATGCGCCTACCGGCTGTTTTACGGCATGGGTCTCCAAACGTTTTCCCGCCTAATATAATTTCAAATGTAATGTAATGTACTAACGTTTATAGAAAAAAAAAAAAAATAATAATAATAATAATAGTACTTCCCTAGGTAGAACCCCTGGATTTACGAAAAACGGCTTTTAGGCGCGTGACGATCGCGGCCTACTTTTCGTCGACCGCACTATAACTAGTTACCAGTGGCGTATCTAGGATTTTTTTCTAGGGGGTGATATGACCAAAATTATTTAGCACATTGGGGGTAGGCCGAGGCGAGGGACAAATATCTATGATCACATTATGTTATCTTACCTTTCGGTAAAGCACACTATATAGGCCATGCTGGTCATGTCACCATGATGTTACTCAAAACTACACCAACATTTATAATATTATACATTTATTTTCATATAAAAATCACAAAATAATATTTATTCGTCTTGGTTTTTGAGACATTTCATTCAACACTTCGTCTATATTAACGTCAATATCGCGATGAATGCTTAAAATAAGACCTTTGATTAATTGCTTCAATAACAAAATGAATAATGTATATTACCCCGGTAAAGAGTTCTCATTAGACAAATCGATGGTACTAGCCTAACCTTTATTCAGGCAGTTTATTCAGAATAAACGTCATAAGTACGGTATAAAAGTATACATGCTTACTGAGCCTAATGGTATTGTAATAAAATGTGCAGTATATACTGGGGCTTCTGATGATTTGAGTGGAAAAGGGCATGCAGCAAATGTTGTTTTACAACTGATGGAAAAATTAAACACAGGTTACTCAATTTTCATGGACAATTTTTATAATAGTTATGATTTGGCTCAAAAATTGCTCAAAAAAATATTTATTGTACTGGCACGTTGAGGGCGAAGTAACTGCTAAACTCAAAGTTGGAGAAATAGTTTCAAAATATTCAAACAATGTTATGATAGGAAAGTGGAAAGACAAAAAGGAGATGACGTACATCTCATCTGAGTTTGAAAATGATATGATGCCAACGACTAATCGTAAGGGTAGAGAAACTCTTAAACAATACAACAAGTTTATGAGCGGTATCGACATACAGGACCAGATGAATAGTTATTATCATTTTACAAGAAATACGATCAGGTGGTACAAAAAGCTAGGTATACATATTATACATATGCTACTCTTGAACTCGTATAATTTATATAATCAATATAATATCGGTACAACATTAAGTTTTTATGATTTTCGCATAACAATTATTGTTCTAAGCAAAATATTACCTAATCCGAAAAAACCTTCGAAATAGTTAAGCATCGAAAAATATATACTATCTACGCATGGAATGGGTGGAAATGGGAGTAATTTGAGAAAAGGATGTCAGCTGTGATACAAAAACGGTATTAGAAAAGATAATACATACTACTGTGACGCTTGCCCTACAAAACCAATTTTTGTGTATGACAACATGTTTTCAAAAATTTCATTCACAATAAATTGTATTTTTTTTTTAAATTTTAAATTTTTACATACCTATATAAGTAATATATAATAATTTTTTATTTTATTCATACTTGTTTATATCGTTTCATACACAATAATTTTTTCTTTCAATTTTTAATTTTCAGATAATATAAATCAATTTTATTAATAGTTTTGTAATACTTGTATATTATTTAATCAATTGTATACATATATTTCCATGAATTTCTAAAAAAAATCAACGAAAATAACTAAGACGCCAATTAACGTTTAACACTTCCATTTGGAACTATGTGTTAAATATATTTTAGGAAATTTCTTGTCGCTGTCGCCAGTCGCTTGCCAATGTGAACCCGACCTTAAGCGCATTATAATCATCAACTCATAACATCTATGATTCGTCATTGTCCTACAAAAGTAGTGGTTATGTCTAATAATTCAGAGTTCATAACACCTAATTTATAAATAACTATGTTACGAACAAAATTTATAATCCGAAATGTAAGCAATATTTATATTTATACAATACTTATAATTTTAATGACATTTTATACATTTTCTAAAAAAAAAAGTAAGAAAAGAAAAATTTAGTTAATATAGAAATTTGAAAATTGGAATAAGTTATATTAATTATACTATTTAACATACATGTCTTCAATTTATAAAAGGTGCCTATAAATTTGTTGATATTTTATTTTTTAATTATACCTACTCCTATAATTTATACTTAAAACTAATATTTAAGGGTAAATTCATATCAAAAAATTACTTGTTATTTAAAAGAGGCCCGGATTTAGTTGCGGTGTACCCGGGACACAGAATAGAACTTTTAATAATAACTTTTTGCCCGGGCCAAATACAAGATGTGGGGGAGGGGCGGGGGCCTGTACACTAGAGTAATAAAAGTGAATCGTATTATATAAAGGTATAAAATATACACACTATATATATAGTGTACATAACAAATGAAGACAAGACAAGACAAGACATCTACGACTAATACAATTTTTCAATAAGTAGTAGCCTGCAGTGACAAATTGTCATAATCAAATAATTTGTGTGATCTGAAAACCAAAAAATAAGACTTCACTTATGAGTTACCTATGTCTAATTATTCATAAATTCATAATATATAATAAAATATTATGTATGTATAAATACAATAATAGATACTCGTAATAAATACAAAATATTTAGTAAATAAAACTAATTTAAGACTTATATTATAATAACAAATAATTGTACCAATATCAAAAATTATGTAATAAGTGCATAAATTGGTTATATTGATTATAATATGTATTTTTTAAATCAGACTAATGCAAAAATATATCGCCGTATTATAGTATATCGTTAAAAGTCACCATGATGATCTACAGATAGGTGAATACATACAATATATTATATACCTATGTACATGAGTGAAGCCGAATTATATATTATTTTATATTTTTATTTTTATTCATCATAAAATGAACTTTGCCTTATTTCGGAAATAATAGAAAAATCCAAAAACGCACTTCGCCTATTTAAGTTTTGCAAAAAATCATTACCTAATAATAATAGTGATGTTTATGCTGATGTTGCGAATTATGCTCAAATTATCACTTACAATAGCAACATTGTTGAGATCATTTTCTAAATTAAAGTTGATAAAGAATTACCCAAGAACAACATTAAGTAAATCAGAAAAACAATAAATTTAGAAATACCTAATATGAATTGAACTTGAAATAGTAGAATTGGACTCTAAATTTTAATTATTATATTATTGACAAATTACCTGATCTCTACAAGAGGTAGGTACTAGGTATATAATAAAAAAATATTACATACAACAAATGTTAAGTTTAGTCGTATTTAGAATAATTTAAAAGCACCACTTATTTTTACCACTAACTACCATGCTTGGAAAGTGATTTTAAAAAAGTAATTATTTCACTTTCATCTTGTTAAAAAGGAACTAAATTGTTTCGCTTTCCTGGCTTAAATAAAGGAACTAGTTAATTTCCTTATTCAGTTATTCCAAAGTAAAGGACATTTTTCGTTCGTCTATGCTCTATAGTTTTAATATAATTTGTAGGTAGTAATAATTCGTTCAATAACGTACTTATTTTGTTTTTTATTTATATATTTAATATAATAGTTAAGATGAATAAGCATAAGACCACACTACCGTCATTACCACAATATTACTTGAAATTGTTTAAAGATATTATTTAGTGAGTTTTACGGAACATTTTATTGAATTACAGAATTTATTGTATTACATAGTAGGTGCTACAGAAAATAATTGTAACTTAAAATATAATTATAATTTTGTTACAACTACATAATTATTTATCTGAAATTACTATTTAGAATAGTCATGTTGTAAGAAGTAAAGTTTAAAGTACCAACATTTAATACGCCTATAATAGCCTAAAATGTTCTTATTTATCTGCTGACAGGTGTTTTTGTCTAATCATTAGACTATAATGGGTAAAATAATGTACAATTATAAATTAAAACAAAAAATAAAATATATATAAAATAAAATAAATAAATAATATATACTTAAACGTTTAACGAGCCGTTAGCGCGCTAACTAATGATTAAAATTTTATTCATCTGTTAAACAATCTTTAAACGTTCAATAGTTTTATTAGGCCGTTAAAATATAGGTTACCAGCTCATTAAACTAATGGGCCGATTTCGGCTCTTTAAATTTTAATCATTCGATAATAATACAGTTATCACGCATACGTATTCAGGTGTCAGTAGTACGTCGTCACTCGTCACTATACCTACCCTGTAGTTGGTCGTACTTACTAAATTTTTTTCTTAATACTTATAAGCTGTAACCGAAAATAGTAAAAATGTCGAGTTCTGATTCAAGTTTATCGATTTCCGATGATGAATTTGTTTTGGATATTTTGTATCATTTACCTAGACCGAGGTTATTTAGAGATCGATCAAATCCTTTGGAGGAATTTGATGAAATCGATTTTAAGTGTCGATTTAGGTAAGTAATAAGGTGTTTTAAAAACATTGTTACATATTTAAATGTTAATAACACCAAACTAGTTTTATTATATTATTTAAATTCTAAATACCTATTATGTTTTATTTATAACAAAAATCTAAAAATATTCCATCCTAATGCAGTACAAATCATTAATAGTCCTACTGGGCCTGTACTAGGCCAGTCGGACTTTTCCACCTATCCGCCCTGGGCAGTCCACTCATATATATTATTATCCTTATATATAGGTAAGTACTACCTATATATAATGCATGAATGGCATAGTCTTAACTAGTCTTTTAAGTTATGGGGGTGGCTAGATTCCAAAAAAATGTTTATAGCGATTTTTTTTAATTAGATTATTATTTTTCATTGGTTTCTATTGATGTTTACAACTGACTTGAATGATTATTCGTTTATATTAAACATTATATTTTTT
>NW_019100609.1:0-37839 GCF_001856785.1 Myzus persicae | reverse complement strand
ACAACGCAAATGTACGTATGAGATTTCAGCATTTTCCGATTTTTAAGGAAACTAAGACATTTTCTGGCTTATGAGGTAGTCACATCCAACATTGACGCGACTTTGACAGTTACAAAATAATATAAATTGAGTTTAACACCGAGGAAGTTGAAATTGTGATTTTCCAGGGCCGTTCTATTTCCCCGGCGACCGTCTAAATAATAATTCCGATACCTCGGATGTATTACGTCGATGTCTATAAATACATTTTTTTTTAAGAAGAAAAGTTTGTTTTCTAAATTAACCAACTGCTGCAGTCTCGTATATATGATAAATAGTTTTACCGCAGTGGCTATACTATATATAGGTACATCATGTGACGGAGAGACGACGAAAATACGATTTTTTTTTTCCATCTACACGCCCATTTTGAGTCGCATATATGACGTATACCGTATTATATATTATTATATGTTACATGGCTTACGTTTACGATTTTCTATATATGTACTCGTGTGTGTATGCGTGCGAACGTTTTCGGTCAAGTTGTAACCTATATATATTATCGGCTTCATGGTGCGTGTATATACATAGGTTCTGTAAATACTATACACACACTGCAGGTATATACATAGGTACTGTATATACTATATACACACACAGCAGGTATATACATATAGATTCCGTATATATATATGTGTGTGTGTGTATGATGTACTATTGGGACTAGTTTCCCGTCGTTTCCGCCGGCTCGCCACAAATTAGTGATCCCGCCGTACGCCCATTAGGTGGTCCGCAATCGCTGCCGCCAAAAACATAAAAAAAAAAAAAACCCGATCGTGCCTCGGGGGCCGCAACCGCGCTATACCTCTATATACGCGAACCTGGTATATATTATACCACTTATACCTGCAGCCGCCGTCTCTCGGTCATCATAATACGCCGCGCGTATAGTGCACGCGGGTAAAAAAAAAATAATAATAATAATAATAATAATAATAAACGTACTTCTTTTGACCGATCGCAAACCGATTCGCTTTTAATATCATTATAAGTCGTATAATAAGTCGTAGGTAGGTAGGGCTCGTATTGTGTCCGATATAAGTGCACGTGCCGCGAGTGTGTGTGCGTGTGTGTGTTTGTGTGTGTGGCGCGTATTGTTTGTAGTATACTCGTTTTTTACAGTTTGCACATTGACGAGAAACACAGGAAAGACGATTATTATTATTATTACTATTTTTTTTTTTTTTACCATCTGTGGCAGCTGTATGCGCCTCGAGGCGAATCATTTTCGGTTATGCCCGACTCTATAATATATTTAATAATAATAATATGTGCGCGTTACGAACGACTCCCACATAATCGCGTGGCCCCAGCATCGATGATTCGACAGTCTGCAGATATAATACACCTATGGGTTTTTCTTTTTTTCGTCTAGCTGATCCTTTCAGCGCCGCTCACTAAACAATCCATACGAATAGATGGGTTTTTTTTTTGTTTTTAACCCAATAATTCATTAATACCGATAAGTCTCCGTAGCATGTACTATAAACTAGTATTTCGTATGGGTAACTACTGCCGTTCGACCTAATACAAATCGAATTGGATAGTCAAAATCTCCGCAGAGTACCTATTATAGGTATACCTACCTCCTAGCTATACTAATTATCGAGAATGAAAACATTTCGGGATTAATTATTATGATGGGCTTTATATGTGCGGTTACACTGTCTTATAATTATTGGTTTGGTAAATATGTCAGTTATTTACGAGTTACAAATAATTATACACTCGAAATATGCATGAAATATATATAACATATAACTAATATAAATAATAATATATATTATGAAAAAATTAAATATAAAAAGCATATTAAATAGAGAGTTTGTTAATTTGTATTTCCTTATTACTTTTACTAATAAACAAATACACTGTTATTGTCTCAGCATTTTAAAACCATTCAACACGAGTTCATGACCAATATAAATATGGTACTCGAATGATTTAGAGATACTTAAAATACAATGAAGTTTATAGATATATTTGAATAGAGTTACAACTTACAACTTACAACTAATCGTATTTAAACTCGAACGTCAATTAATAATATTAAGATTTAAAATGATTGATGTTCAATTTAACATTCAAACGAAAAAATATTATTTTAAATATATGATATTTTGTTTCAATAAAAAAAACATATTTTAATGATTTTATTTAAATTAAAAATGTTGTGAGCGAAGGAGCGTTTCCTAAGTTAAATACACACAGTTAGAATAACATAGTATTAACATGAATACAAATTTCAAGATAAAATACATAATACAATAACATCTATCAACTTTTCAAATTATCAATATATATGTACAATACTAACTGCCACTATTGAATATTAATATCATGAAATCAATACATTTAACTGGAATTTAAACAATAGCTTCATCACAAAAACAGTACAAAACAATAAATACATATAATAAAAGATAAATCAAATGTATATGCAATCAATTTTCAATCAAAATACTTATAGACAAAATAATATCTTTTAAACTCGATTTCTTCACTGTAAAAGTACAAAGAATATAGTTTTTAAAATACAAATCAAAAATATCGTACACGCTATCATACAGTACAGCCTATTGTAGAACACAGCCTATTAGATATTTAATATTTTAAAATGATCAACATTTAAAGCGGCTTAATCAGAAAAGATTTAATTTGAAATAAAAACTATTTCATAAACATATCCACGTCGTATTAAATAAAACAAATAATGATATTATTTTAAACATATCGTGGTATGACTATTGATTTAGCAAAAAGTAAAATCTGAATTCCTGATTTCATTTTCTATTCACAGCTAATTTATTTTATAATCAATTCTTGTGATCTGTCTGGAATTCAAATCGGACATGATTGTGGACACTTATAGTTGCTAAGGTGTTAGGAATACAAATTTGAGAGGACATAAATAATTTGCTTTCACTCCTACTAAATATGTATTAAGCAAGTCACATAATATGTGCTGATTTAATATTATGATAAAGTATTGGTATTTATGACTTATGCCTATATATACTATATAGTATATAGGTATACTTCGATGAGATGGATTTTGATTTTGATTTTTAAAAAATTTCATATGATGGGTTTAGTCTTCAGAGGCATATTTTTCGATTTCTTTCATTTCAAAGGTATCATAATACGCAAAATAAAAGTATTCATTTACATGACATAATTTAGAATAATATGTTAATGTGGGCACAGTGTACCTAATACCTATGTAATTTATTCAAACCATTTTAATCGTACTGTTTTATTTATTTTTATTTTATGATAGTTATTATTTTTCAAAACTACAACTATACATATTAGATCACTCATTTTACGCACAAAAGAAGTATTACTAATACAATAAGATAATTTTTTTTTCTATCTTTTTAGAGATAAAAATATAAATTTGTGTGAACTACTGAAATCATTGAAAAAAAATTACAAATAAAAATAGTAAATTTCTATACTTTCTAGTACTTTAAATTATACAGTATGTATAGGTACACACTGGTTAAATAGCCAATTATTTATACACCATATTATATTGAATACAATTATTCATTAAATTGACTATCTCTTTCAGTCAGTTCTATTTTTTTCATCGATTGTAAATACTCAGTTTTTTTTCACCATCGTGCTTCAATTTTTCTGACTTGGTTTTTACAAACTAAACAAAAACAAAAATTTCTTAAAACTTGGACCTTCAATTACTTTGAATAAATTCGATCTCAATCGATAAAAATATGTCCTGTTATATTACTTCCGACCACCAGTATCACAAGATCCCTACATTTCAGAATATTTCAGTACCTCGACGGAGCACGCACTAGCCAGGATACGAGGAGAAAACTCAGAGCACTCGAAACGTATTGACAGTGAAAATAACAAACGGTTAAAAATGATAATATTTTATTGCACATATACCTGCTTACATTCTCGAGTGAAAATAAATAAAGCTTAAATGACAAACGCGTGTTTGATTGAACGTGACAATAATTATATTATACTAAGTGCCGCGGCCGGCATCGTGTGGGTCGACAACAAAACAATAATGTAAAATTAATTCACGAACATCTTAATCATTATAATATTACAATTACAGTGTGTGTGTGTGAGTGTGCTCGTCGAAGATCTTTTTTGATTTGTAGAACGAGTGAGCTCTAATGGCTATTACTGTATTAGGTACGTATTCGAATGCGGTACTCGTCTTGATAATATGAGTGTATGACTATACAACCTATAGTAGTACCTATACCTATATGAGTCGATGCTTTTCGAGGCAAAAAAACCAACTGCTCGATAAACGTGTCGTCGTGCAAGTCTTCCGGGGGTGGGGGGATGATCCAGTTTAATAATCGATAGCATAGTATAATATTATGCTAGTAAAATCAGTGATCGCGATGTATGCGGTACACGAGTACGTACCCGAATATCAAAATTACATGTACTATATATGCGTGCGATTTATTGAACCTATTTAAAATAAAAAAAACCCTCGTGAATAATGAAGTGTTGGGCAACCTAACCCGCTCTTTACGAAACTGTTGCCGTTTGCGGCGACGTGTATTATATGTATGATAGTATAGTTTATCAAATATAATATATAACACTAATAATCTAAACCCTATTATAATATAATTATCGTTATGACTGTTTTATTATTATTGTCGACCGCGGTTCATTTTCCCACTTGTGAGGTCTCTCTCCTCCGGGGATTTCTCACCGACACTTCGACTCTCCTCCGCAGTACCTCGCGCACTCACACTTGCGCACACCACAATGGTATATAATATATAAGTACCTGATATATATTTATATATTATAATAGCCAATAGGACCTATGCATGTGTGTACGAAATAATGTAGTATCAAAAAAAAAGCCAATAATGATAATTTACATATTATAATAATATGTACATACACCTATATATCATGATATATATTTTACTATATATATACATTATATACCCGCGTGCGGAATTACGGTATAGACTAAGGAGCTATCAATTACAGAAATCCGCGCCACAATCCGATTTCTAGTTTACGACCTATAGGACCACTTGCGGCACACACTCGTACACACATAATATAACACGTGAGATCCCTCGGGACACGCGGGATTTCCTACTTATATATTATATTATGTACCGATATATATATCGGTTATATTCCTTGCGAGCAGGGTTAGAAAAGACCATTTACCACAAGGGCTGCGTAATGCGTTATTTTTCAATCGACTTTTGAAAAAAAAAAAATGCTGATTTATAGTTGCGGTAGGTATACTATAATTTAATGTGTACGCCGTTCGTCTGACGAAGGTACAAACAATTACAGAAATATAGAATATTTATTAATAATTGTTTCTGCGAAATCGTATGATTTTATTTTTCAAAAAAATTTACCTCCTAAACAAGACCCGTGATAATAAGGTTATTTATCCATATTATACGATTGTCCAATGTAAGCGCGGTATTGGAGAGTAACTCAAGTTACAATTTTCTGTAATGCGTAATTACTTTTTTTTAGTAATTTTATGGTAATTTTATATTTAATTACATTTTATTTTAAGTCATTTATATGTAATTCAATTTCCTTTTTTGTAGTAAAATTACTAAATTACCTACTCGTTATCTACTTTGTATTTACTATGCGTTTTAAGAACCAATTGAAAATACACATATGTAATTATATATCATAATGTTCAAATATGATTGACTGAAAGTACAATATACTTTTGTAATAGTTATTTTACCAAAAAAGTGTTATTTTTTGGAATGGACTATTTTCAATAAAAAATTTAACAATTGCAAAATTAGTATCCGTTAATAGTTTCGTATTGTTAATTGCCGTCGTTGCATAGTTAATGTATTTAAGCTAAAGTTAATATTGTTGAAATTTTTTTGGAGGAGAAAAAAAGGTAGGTAACTTTAATAATAACAATCTGATGTCGATTTTTGTTTTACTTAAACGTATAATAATGATACTTGACCGATTAAAAAAATTAAAAAAAGAGTGACGACAAAGAGAAGAATCGAACTACAATTATTTGGATATTACAGTTTTATATACCGCCTGATTACAATCTTCGGATTATTGATATTATAGCATCATGGACGGGCGATTAAAATATTGTCCCGTATGCGGTATACCGGACTTTATTTTTACTACTATTCGGGTTATACAGTATCGAAAACGTATAAGTGTACCTATACATATAGGCAATACATCATATTTTATACCATTGCAGGTTTGCCGCGGATTTTCGTTAATATTTCGCGCACATAGCACATTTTCCCGGTGTATCTGCCGGCATATTCGTCATACGTGTTTGCCGAGCCGGTACACAGAGAGGTATATAATATACCTACGCGTGTAATATCCGAGCGAAATCATTCACCGGACGTGTGTGAGTCGGTTCGCACGCGCAGTGAAAGTTGTCAAAGAAGCCGCCCGTGACCCACCACCGACGATGGTCATTTGCAGCCGCCGCGCCGGTGGTCAATATTGGCTATATACCTACGCGTTTCGCGCTTAAACGATTTAACGTTTTGATGTCGTGCCCGCGATACTGCAAGTACGCCACTGCAGATGCCTGCCCGCGGGGGCCAGCAGAAAATTTTTGTCTCTAGTGGCCCCGGGGGCAAGTCTACGGATATGAAATGCGTAAAAATATATGCCCGACAGAATTTTTTGTATAACGGTGACCTTTTATTTGTACGCACGACGAACACTTTCAATTTACTATAATATGATCTATAGCGATATTATTATACTATTAGGAATATTATATCATATTTATATCCACAGCTCGATTCAAACCAAATTTTCGAAATTCCAAGTCAAATACCAAACTCGCCCCTCTGCACACCGTGCGTTAACCTAAAAAAAAAAAAATTAAGACACTACATGTCATATAATAATATTATATTTTCGTGTAATAGGCGTACCACGATAAAATGTATATCTCTATCTTCCGCAAACGATTCACGTCGGAATGTAATAATAATTAAGTATAGAACCTACCTATATTTTTGAAAAAGTTATCGAAATCGTCTCCCTGCTCGGGTTCGAGCCTGCAGCGTTTTGGGTATTATATATAATAATTATATTCGACAGCAAATTGATTCGTCGTTAACCTGTCGTAGTACACTGGAGCAACCATTAACTCATTAAGAATGTTGACCGAATAACTCGCTCATTTTTTTCAGCTATCGATTATAAGTATAATATAAACCAATCACGATTGTTTATGATCATTTACTATATTAGTTAGAGTATTTGCTTTTTTTTTCAAGAATTGATTAGTATTGACTTAATTATCTAATTATTTTTGTAATTACTCTGGGTCGCATTGCACAGTACAGTGCACACAGTTCGGTTGCACTCTTCCTCGACGGTCTACGAGCACTTTTTTTTTTCTAAAAAATTTAACAAACAGCTGTACACTTCAGATATAATAAAAGAAAGATGAACGGTATATGTTTACATTTTTAATATTTACATTGCGCATCGTGAGCAACATCCATTAATATAGCACCTTGTTCCTAGTTGGTTTTCGTTAGTTTTGGTTTAATAGATTTCCGCACAATTCAAATGAAATAAATATTTTTCCCATTAACTTTAATAGCATTTTTACAAAGAAATAAAATAGTAATCTACTGGTAGTGAGGTAATATTAGTACCTATGTAAAAAACTAAAATTATACAACTTTATCTCATACATATACAAAGTGTAAGTCGTAATATTTAGGTATATTAAAATGTACAAAACCACTATTTGGTCCACAACTGTGAATACAAAAATTAATAAAACAACTTATTAAATACAATTTGAACATTAAAAGTTAATTGATTGATTGTATCTCGGATTTTCCAATAACTGACGTGTAATATAAATTAACTTAAATTATATAATTTAAAAACGGTTGCTTTAAATACTAATATTGCTGTAATTATTTTAACAAATAATCCAAGTATTTCTGATTTCGAATAAATGCCGATTTATTTAGTCGATCATTACTAATAATTAATAAAACGTTTGTAAAAACGTTACAATGGAATAGCTATTGGTATGTTTAAGTATTGTAATATTTATTTACGTTATAGTTTTGTATTTTATAGAACCTATCTAACATATTATCTAAGTATCGATCAATTATTGCCAGGTAAAGGCAGCCAACGCTCAAATATCCCAAATCTTAAATTGTATTGTTTATTTTCTAATCAATGAGAATGCTTAGGTTACCAATTTAAAAAAAAAATCCTAATTAACTTTAATTATGTTGTTCAACAAGTTTCAATTTTCATTAATAAATTCTTGGTTTGACGATTCAGTTTTATAGAGTGGTCATCGATCTTTCACTTTCCTTAAACACACGATCATGTACAGTTATTGAAATATTTCAAAGTAACTTTATTATATAGGATGCTAAGAGTAAAATAATATTCGAATAGGTACTAAAAAAATTTCACTATTTTAATAGAGTGTAATTAAAAATATTAGTTAACATTTGGTTCATCCAATTCCCGTCGTTTACATGAAAAAAACTTAGTTATACATTGATTCTTAACAATAGGTACTATATAGTTACAATGTAGTTATTAATATTGTCGACCATTAAAAATCATTGATAAAAACCCAAACTTTCAATAATTTAAATATTCTCATGTTTCTTGAACTTCGAGTGTGATCAGAGCTGATTATATTATAATTCATAATAATAGGTACCACTTATACATTAATTTAAAAGCCAGCGATTTATCTAAATAGCATACTGCGTGCATAGTTATTATAAATTAATTGATACTCTAAAATGAGCATCATTAGTTGTAGTCTTACTTCAGTATAATTGTATGAAAGGTACATAGATATTTCTCACTGAAAATATATATCTAAGAAATAATAAATACATCTGAAAATAAACGAAAACTTCAAATAAATAATCTCAATTTTTACATTTTGCTTATAAATTACGTTTTTTCTATAATAAACATTTTTTCTTCAAGTAGTAATATATAACTATATTAACACTTGAGATGGTTTAATCTCTATGCCAGTTCATTCACACGGTTGTTTGTTATACCACTTACTAAAACAAATTCTGAGTTCAATAACGAGTAATAAATGGTACAAATAAATAAATGTTGTTACCTATTTAATAAGAAAGTGTTAGTTCAGCTTAATAATTGAAGTATCTATCGGAGCAACTTAATTACATTTTAAATTCTATTAAATAGGTACCTACTCTATATGGCTTATGTCAAATTTATTACTCATATTATTAACTTAATAAACTTATATGAGTACTTTGAAAGGGAGGCTTTTTATATGGTTTTTATTAATATTATTATAAGTCTCCATAATTTATCTTGTATTTTTCAAAAATATTATGAATTTACTGAGTTCAATTTATAAATTCTATTTTAAATTCACTTTTTCAAAATTAAATCGCTTGTATTTATAAACAAAAAAAAAACTATAAGCTACTCAAATAATAATAATCATCATTGTGGAAAAGTAAAAATACATAGGTCCAAACTTCATGAGAAGAAATGTTAGAACTTAAAATAAACTAATAATATCTGACATTAAATTTGATAAACTTTTACATTTAATATTCTTCGTGAATTGAAATTCAGGCCAGTGTATTTGTCTTTAGTGAAATCAAGTTTGAAATTCGCAATAAAATTATTAAAGACGGTCAAGACGGTGAACCCGAAGGTTCATTAAAAATTTAATTTCATCTGTGGTTAGACATTTTCTTTCAACCACAAATTCGTATGTACTATATTGAGATTAAGTATATTTTCGATGAGATATCTAATCAGCATTAGTACATTACTTGGTATTCGTACTTATCTTCTTTATAATTTCTAAAAACACTTCTATTTTATAGTTTCGTATCCCATCGAAATTATTCAAATATAATATGATCGTTATTGATTGAAATAACAACAACCAATGAATTGTGAACTAATACTTTTCACAAATTTAAACATTTCACGAAGTATAGATTAAAGGTTGTTTAATTTAGAAAATATATTCGTGTCATGATAAATTTTAACAAAATTTACTACTAGTTGACATTATAATACTAATCGATGAACCGGTTTTATGGAAATGTTAAGCAGTATCATTATAATTTATATAATAATAAAATACTTGAGATAATCATAATTTTACACATCTACAACTAAAATTTTAATCGTTTGTTCTGACAGTTTTTATATTCTGTAACAACTAAATCTGACCATTAAATACACTATACATGTATTCATCTTTTGCCTCGCTAATTCTTTAGTTTATTATCTATACATAGAACGGTACCATTATCATAAATTTTCTGGAAACAACGTAAAACTTTTTTATTTAAATGTATTATATTGATATGGCGGTTTATGTCCCATCATAAATCTATGATAATATAATCCTGTTTACAAAATATAAAAATAACAAAACGCAGATACAATACTCTTTCGAGTATAACACTCGGCCGCCGTATGGGATTTAACTAGAAATAATTTCTAAAAAAAATATTGAAATATAAGTATAAGTACTCACCGGTGTCTTTATGAGTCCAAGGTGGCTGACTGTCCGGTGCGGTTTCAACAGCACCGACGATGATCTTCAACATAATAAGCACATTAACTTCCACGAATAAGCACCACATTTTGGCCATCGTCACCAACGAAATATTATTCGATATGACTATTATATTGTTCTAATAATGTTATTGCAATGTCAATACTTATAACGTCTGGAACGACGATAATAATTGACCAAAATGATTTAGTGGCGAGTGATTTAAGACCGTAAAATAATAATAATCAAACGTTTAACGACCAAAACGGATTCCGATATGATTATTTATAATATCGGGGTTTATAATTAAGCGATGTTAATACCGTGTATATATTTTTATTATTATTGTCTTCGGAGGATTCAAATAAAATAATACTACCATAATCACTCGTCGCGCGGAGGATTGTTGTCGTACGGGGCGCCTTGCTGCCGCGATAGGAGGTTTGCCGGCATTTTTGACTTATTTCGAGCGCACTCACACACACACTCACGCACACCTCTACTGAGCCACTTATTGCCGGGCAATGATGAATAATACTTTCGGCCCGGCCCCGGCGAGCATCGGTCGCGCGCGAGCCACGACGGGGGGGTAAAGCTCAGATAGACACGTCTCCGGGGGGAACCTGTTGGATGGGCGGGGTGGTGGTGGTGTTTTGGGCTGTGGCGGCGGTAGGGTGGGAGGAGGATCCATATTTTACCGGGAGAGGGGAAAAGTCGATGGATATTTTGTGAATGAAATTGAACGTACGACCGGTTACGACGGGCAGGAGGACTCTCTTTCTCCTCTCCGCGTTTCCTACAGTGTGGTGCACACTCCATGTCTATCTTGCCGTTCGTCTAAGTCTCTTTCTCACTCTCCCCTTATTTCGCTCTGTCTCTCTCTCTCTCTCTCTGTCTCTCTCTTTCTCGTCCCATCTCTCTTACTCACTCAATCATTCTGCCGGACTGGTTTTGCAATATACACGCGGCATCGTGTAGTGTTTTTTTTTTTTTTATAGAAATTGAAATCGTTACCGGTAAATACGACTATATGACGACGATAATACTCATGCCGAGGTATATACCAGGTATGTGATGATGGATACTTGAACGAGTGTGTGTTGTATAGGTATGTATGCGTATATGAATCTGCAGTCGGTCGGCTCATGACCTCTGTCCGATACTAAAACGGATATTGTTGGAAAGCAGAAACGTTTTTTATTTTATTTTTATATTTCGTTTTTCAATGAATGATCCACGGCGAGTATCGTTTTTATTGTATTGCACATAAAAAAAAATATCATCAATAACAGTATAACACAATAATTGTTTTTCTCTTTATACGATAAGTATTTTTTATTTTATCGTTAATAATGTAGGTAATGTTAATGAGGTACATAGTATGTATAATATTCGATAATATGACGTTTTCTCGTAATCTTTACGAGGCAGCTTGAATGAGTTAATAATATTATGTACGCCAGTTAACTTTAACGATACTTTTGAGTTCATAGATTTAGTAAGTACCTAATAGGTAGGAAAAAAATATATGTTGATTTACATAGATATAATAAATTACTATATATTTTACAACAACCTCTAAACGCTATGTAAGAACTAATCGACAAAATAACAAAACCCCTACTAGAGGTGCATACTTTTCGGTGTTTGATATGACCCTCTGGCTTAAAAATGAAATGAATTATTTATTAAAAGTAATATGTGAAATGCATTGAATTTCTGTAACTTCTGATATGTAAGAGTAGGTATTTATCTATATTATAAATAAATATTAATTAATTAATTTTTCTAACTTTTTTTTAAATTGTAGAATTTTCCTTCAAATTTGTAGTCATCTGAACAAATTAAAATAAAATAATCTACACTAGGCATGATCTATTTTTTAATTTGATTTTTTCCAGTAAGATATTATATTTTAAAACTAAAATACAAACAATAAATCAATTACCGCAAATAACTTTGGATGTAGGTAAATGTTAGTATATGTTCTACATTGTCTAACATATACCTATCTGCAGTTAGACTCTTATAAAATTAATGATCAAAGAATATTACAACTTACCACATTTTAAAATCTTATTGACTAAGAAAAACATATTTTGTAGTACATATTTTTGACCGTCAATCATTCTGACAGTGATCAAATAAAAATGAAACCATTTGTTGTCAAACTTGAAAGTTGTAGTTCAATTTATTTTATGAAAAACATGTTGGTTTATTGTGTGTACTGAAATATAAGTTGAACTCTACTCTTCAGAATACAATATTTATTAAATATAGGTACATATGTATAATTGAAAATATTTGACTTAATGTCCAAAGGTTAATAATAGGTAATTAAAGGTCCTATACTATAAAATCTGGTCAATAATAAATAGTATTTCAACCAGCTGAACTGGTTCAAACGCATGTTGAAATGATATCGGAAGGTACAACTTTAAATTATTTCATATCTAATGCGCTAATTGCGATGATCTAAATTACAAATAAAATATTAATGTAGGTACACGTAATACACACAATTTGCGAGCTTAAGAAAATCAGAACCCTAAAATGTATTTCATAATCAAACAAATGTGAAGTGTGAAATGGATCATTATTTGTTTATTAAACTGTCATCAAAGATGTCAGAATAAAAATAATGATATGTCAATAAGTGGTTGAGTGTTTTTCCTCTGTATTTTAATGAGGCATGACCTCAAAAAACCTGATATTTCGTATCGTACTTTTTTCCGTTACATTCCAATAAAAGAATTGAAACTATTTATTTTTATACATTTTTTTTTACAAGTCTTGAGAACGAAGATTTTCATAATCTAGAAATGTTTGTAGGACTGTAGGTATTACCTATTATGAAATTATCGATATCAAGTAAAGCGAAAATTCTTATATTGTTACAATGGTACGTGGGTTGTTCTTAAAATTTTTTTTTATTGTTAACACATTTTTTGGATATTGTAGAAAAATAAAAAGATTTTTATTTCAAATGTATTTATTGCAAATTTTAGCAATGAATATAATGGCGGATAAGTCATCGTCTGTCTTTTGGTGGTTGTCATTTATTAATTTTACCTATTTCTATACATAAATCTTTAATCTATATGGTTACACTAATAGCTCTGCGCTGCAACACGATTGCGCAATTTTTCCTTTTTTGACCCGGTTAATTACACCACGATTGCGCAAAAAATTTGGAACACGATTGCGCCCCGATCCCTTTTTACCTGTTAAAATCACAACACCATTGCGCACCAAATGATATGTGTATATACTATATACTATGTATAATAATTTATATACAACATAAAATAATGTATACATTCAATACATTTTCATGTACACGCACTTGAACCATATAACTAGTTATTAGGTCTATGACTTAAACTTATTACCTATTAATAATATTATATCAACAAACAAATAATATTGAGTATATTGACTTTAATATAATTTATAATACTATATATTTTCATTTGAAAAAGTGCATTTTGTGAATTTATAATTTGAGTGCATGTAATATGTATAATATGCAAGTTATAAAAAGTATATATTGTATGTATATTGTATGCATTATTTTATGTTGTATAGAAATTATTATTTATAGTATATACACATATCATTTGGTGCGCAATGGTGTTGTGGTTTTAACAGGTAAAAAGGGATCGGGGCACAATCATGTTCCAAATTTTTTGCGCATTCGTGGTGTAATTAGTCGGGTCAAAAAAGGAAAATTTGCGCAATCGTGTTGTAGCCTAGCTCTGCAAAGAATAATGAAGAACTTAGCGAGGGTATAGAGTACCTACTAAGTTTATCTACCATGAATAATTTCCAAAAATCATATAAGTCTAAACCTGTTTGAAGTACCTAAGTAAGCATGATGCTCGTCTATATTTTTCTTCTGCAAGAGAAATTGAGGAATCATAGATATGTCATATTATGTTTTTATATTGTGGATTTGCGTTTATGTATGGCAATAAACAAAGCGTCTCTCAAAATCAGATAGAAAAAAAAAATTGTATAAAGCTAAAAAACATATTATTATCTATGTTATATAAAATTTTATCTTGAAAATTAATTCAAATGTGAGGTTTTGATTTTATGTTATTTGGGTTTTCGATTAGAAACATTGACAATATTTTAAATGTTTCAAATAACTTTTCAAAAATAGGGAACTTTTTTTTTGTTGTCATCTCAAAAGTAAATGTTCTTAATTGATATCTACACTATAATATTGTAATCTTTGAATGTAAAAATACGTATGTTCTCAAGAATAATTTGTATACATTATATTGTGTAGTTCTATGCATTAATCAGAACTAATAAGAATAATAATTTGCCTCTAATAATTTATCTTTTAACTAGATCTAAAAGTGCATATAATATGATGTGTATATATTATATAATTTATATACTTTTGAGGTTAAAACATTTTATGAAGAATATTTTTTCTTGAAATACGTTTAAACATTAAGCAACTCAAGAGTCATAATGTTTAAACTAAAACTATATGTACGCTATCGGGTATTAGGATCAATAAACATATAGATTCGCTACCACGTAATTGTTTTCAAAGCGTAAATAAAAGTTCTTATAAAACGGAAGTCAGTAGTCGATAAATAAAAAATAAAAAACTGGAACACTTCACCGGGACATTTTTCTCGTTCCAACGAGGATTCTTCACGATAAGCGTAGGTATTATAGATAACAATTTACACTGCAGGTGTTCATCGTTGTGTGTTCAACGCGATGAATACGTTTTAGTAAATCACGCAAAACGTATAATAATAATCTGACACGAAACCGAAACTAGTGGATACCTGTATATACATACAACGTACCGTGTATATATTATATACCTATATATGTATACGAGCATTATGTGCTCGTCGGATATTTTAATAGCTCGATCGCGTGACCCCGATGACCGGATAATCGTAGAGCACTGAAATGTATCCAAAAACATTATAGCGATTATTACGACTACCGACAGGATTCGAGCGAGAAAGCATAACGGCTAAAAAATATGTATCGGTAAACGAAACCGAATGTTCGCGCGGAGAGAAAGTGGTGGGCGCGAGCACGGGGTATTCAGTGGCGGCGGCGTCCCTATATACGACTCTCGATATTATATTAACCGCAGCAACAAGTGCCGCAGAAGCAGTGGCGGCGGCGGCGGCGGCGGCGGCGGCGGCAGCAGATGATCCACATGCTAATTGTAACACGATTGAGGCAGAGGAAAAAAAAACACATTTGGACTTGCGAGCAACGAAACTTGTCAAACTGCATTTCTGAATATAATACGACCGAAATTTTAGCGATTCCCCCCGCGGGTCCTTTAGGACCTGTGTATAGTATAATAATATATAACTATATAAGTTTACTAGACTAATAAATATTTTTCTAGACACTCCTAAATTTACATTAAACTACAATTAGTATACGATGAAAGTCTAACCACCGAAAATAATATCTAATCACTATGTGTGCGCGAAACAAAAAGTACATAACAACAGTATTATAATTGAATATTTATTTATTTCCGTTATAGGTATTGGTATACAATATATATTATAATATATTATATGGCATTATCGTGTGTGCGTCAGTTCTAAAAATGTTTTATTGCCACATTGTGTTCTTGACTAGAGGACAGCCTCTTACAACCTAACCTAACCCAAAGTATTTGCCTTTTGTCTTTCCCGACACGATCCGGGCTATCTATAGCTATTGACTCGTACATAAGACTCGTACAGCTTGCGAATAAATAACGCTTTCGACGACATTCAGAGAAAATGACTTTGTGTTCCGTTTTTGTCCCGACTGTAACTAGAAGCGTTATAAAACATAATTTTCAGTAAACTCAGTTGTGTGTTGTGAATATCGAGGTACGAAATACAATAGTATGCAAGGTTATTTTTAAAATCTTTGCAAATTAAATAGAATCGACCAGTTTACCGTTGGCAGTTATATTGTCGAGTTCACAATAGTTATGATTTCATGCAAAGGTTTGAGGCACTATAACTAGGTAGTTGAAAAATTGATTTTTTTTTAACTTAACTAGTTAAAATATACATCATTGTAATGACTTAGCTTTTTCCAATTCAAATGAAAAATAATAAGTTGAGGTAAAACCAATAACCATGTTAAAAAGCATACATATTTTTGGTTGCCCCTTATTAATCAATTATCTTTTTTGCTGAATCACGATGTCATAGAATGATTTCTTATACAAATAAACAAATAAATATTCCTTAATTTAACTGTTTAGTAAACGCAAACGTGTAATATACCTAATAATAAGATACCTACAACTAGTGTACAGTATCACAGAAGGATGTATTTCTTAGTTTCTTACAAAACATTTTAAAGTTAAATATATTATAGGTTAACTTTTAACTTATGTGTTATAACTTATAACTTAAAGTTTTTGAAGTAAGCCTATGTATAACTTTCCTATATACTTGAACTTTTACATAATATAGGTATTGTTGTATCCTAAATGGTACCTAAGTACTAAGGTATTTAATGTTTTTATTTCTGATGTTTACAGACTAGCTTCTATATTATTATACTTATGTTTTTTAACTATCTATTGGTAATTTATCATACTCGTGATTTATATAATATATTATGTGTACCTATTTCTAAACAAGTCGGTATTCATTAGTCAGTTGCAGACAGGAATAACGTCGAATTAAAATTGCAAAATATAATATTCACTCCGGTATTATATGTGCATAATGCATAATATTATATTACATTTATACATATTATACTATAACTATTAGCAGCAGTCTAGCCGGAAATGTTAGCGCTTTTAATATATCTTTATGTATTACATATATTATACTGTTGACTGAGGTTACAAAAGAAAAGCGAAAGTCCACTGGCGAGAGGGACTTTTGGCACCTATATATACCTCGCATGGCTGTATAATATAGTTTAAACAAAACGGTATTATCCGTCTGTAGAAAGAGAAAATGTATTCTTAACACATATTTAATAACACATCCATGTGATGCATAATGTAGTCTACACGTCCTACCGTTTGACCATGTCAATAGGCCAAAACAAAAAGCATTCGAATCGTATATATTACACGCCGTTTACGTCGGCATCGGGCATACCTTAAAAAATAAAAGATTTAATAGATACCGTAAAAAATTATAAGGTTAATGCCACCGTCGTCGCCTTCGCCGAGTGCATAGAAAGTACGACGGAAGTTCGAGTGATAATAATAATAATAATATTATATTACACACTGATGAATTTTATAACAGCTGTATAATAATAACATTATTTTAGCACTATTACACCGGTGCACAATATAATATGTAGTTTCATTTTAGTGGGTAACTATTATATAGGTACCTAATTATTAATTGTACACTGTGTCTCCTATGGATTGATAAGCTACGGCTATTTAAGTTCTATAGTCGGTCATTTATATTCCTTAAGTATTCGTACATGATATGTAGGAACAAAGTTATATTATGATTAACTCATATAAGTATAGAGATTTTAAATTTTAATTAAATATAATTATATACTTGCACACAATTTTGGTATGCGAACTTTCAAATTAATTTTTTATATATATATTACAATATATTGCAAAAAACAGCGTTATTTCGAATATTCATTTTAGAATTTGATGGCAATCGCTTTAAATTGTATATAAACTAGAACGGTTAATGACTCTAACGGCTCAGACACGCCTATTCACATAATAATTCATCCAAACCATGTGGTTTACTACAGTGGCCAAACCAATATCTATAAATTCCGATATTTTTAATATTTGTTATTGCTTGTTATATATTTTAATTATACAGGTAGGTACTTGGGGAGTTCGTATAATCTATTAGGTTAAAAATGATACATTTAAAATAATGTAAACAAATATTAAATGGAAACTAAAATGTAATCCAGGGCCCAGTAGCGTATTTAGGATTTTTCTGCCCTGGGTACACCTTTTTTTTTAATGCCTTCTTTCTCCCTGTAGTATTTTAGAGTAGAAATTCTTCTCAACCATACGAAAACCTACAACACATGTGTTTAACTTACATCCCCCTAAATAAGCCACTGCTAGGGCCACCCATTATAATTATTGATCCTTATAAATTTGGCATTGCCAACTCTAATAACATAATATACTATTAATTATTATTATATAGTATTTAAATCTAATATGTATGAAGAATGATATTTGGTTGTTCATTTTTCTAATTAAGTAGAAAATACCATCAAAATACAAAATCTAAGAAAATCTATAAGTCCTCAATATTACTTATATACAATATTTACACTTCAAATATTAAAACTATTAAAATTATTTAAATAGATAGTACTTAATATGTTATATATGCTGTATAGTACATAGCTCAAGATGTTGTCAATACTTATGTATACATATTAATATATTATATGTGTATTTATGGAAAAACTGTTAAAGTTTATTAATTTAAAAAAAAAAATGTACGGAACAAAAATTTGATGGTAATAAATAATAATTTTAGCTACGCTGGGATGAATGAATAATCAATTGTAATACACTTATAGCCCAGGGTCTAGTAACACGTGACTGGTAGTCTATCAATGAAATATTACTTGGAAGCGTATAGAAAGCATAACATCGCTTAGTATGAGGTAACCTACATAACTGTGCGTGTGTACCACTCAAATGTGAATTGTGATGCTGTGATATTTTAATACCTATTCCTAACCGGTTATCAGCGCCAAGCGGTCTGGTAATCAGATAGATACGACCAACCACCCATTAATAACCACAGTTAAAAACGAAACCTGTGCAAGTTATTTGAATGCGAAAATACAACTCTCGGTTGTCGCCACTGTGTCTGGCATAAAGAATTTCGAAAATCGAAAAAAATTATCTAATTAAAACAAAAATTCGATGTGAAAAATTAAAACTGTTAATTGACAACTTACTGCGTCAAAGTTGTAGATTTTCGTTGAACTCGTTAAGATGCCAATATTTTTAATCTTTGATCGTATATATTACTTAATTGACTGAACATCGTCACAATTTTCTTAGACACCGACTGTCAAAATAAGTAACTCAGAGGAAGCAACGTTATTTAAAAAAAAAAATACAATTTCTAACTGAACATTATCTATAGCGAGTTTATTAATACTTTAATGTATAAACTTATTTACCTATGTTATTTATATATTTTCCCCATTTAAGCATAATATAAAATAAGTTATTAAAATAAAATAAGTGCCTACTTATGTAATAAAACGTTATACGTACTCTAATAATCTATACCTTTAAGTTATAGGTAAGTACTCAAATTAAATAATACATTAAAAATAAAAACCAAAATATAATGTGTTATATTATGATTTTTATAGAGTTTAGTTATATTATATACGATAATACGATAAACCTACTGTTATTAAATGTAAGACACTAATCTGGTTGTATTATTATAATATAGAAACTATTGATGATTTTTAGTGTTAGTCAGTTTTCTTTAACTGTCCCCAATTGTTATATAATGTCTAAATATGATAGAAAACTAATTTTCTACAAAAAATTAATATTTAATGACGAACATTATATTGTGCAATGTTCGTCAATGAAATACTAATATATTTAATGAAATCTTATTTTATTAAATACCGTATACCATATATTATGATATTATGTCATGTACCCAGATGTAACTGCGTAAGTAGGTAGATACTCGTGTTCCGTATAATGGCTGCTACACCGTAAATACTATTTTGTGACTAATAAATTTAAATAATTTTAAATGCAATTTTTTTATCAATGGCCAGTTGTAGATAATATGGTTATTCAAAATTCAGTTACAAATGGACACATATATTTAAATATTTAGGTTTAAAGTGATAATTGATACATTAAATAAAATAGCAATATTACAAATGTATAGTTCAATGTGTTGTACTTATAAAATATGTTATATATGCCTTGCCTTACGTGTTCAATATATTATCTAGTCTATATAGTCAGATCCACCTCATCCGGCATTGAGTCAATTCAATTGACTGATAATTTCCTAACTCCTCGGTGGTTGATGGTAATGTTTGTACACTGTACACGCAATATATTTAAGTATTTAACATAAAATTCCTACAAATAAGTAGTCACATGGAGTATGATTAGCAGGTCACCTAGAAGGCTAGTTGCCAGTCAACAAATGAATCATTTGAATAACCCTATATTTCAGTACCTATATACCCTTTGCCTTCATTACATAATATGAAAATCCATAAACTCTGTTTTTATAGAAATATTATGCTTTCTTAGAAAAAAGACTAATAACAAATTCAATACAAATATTAAATAATTCTTTAGAATAATTATTCAATCAATTTGATACGCATAACACTCGTGCCTAACCTACGTTTATGTTAATGTATAATAAGTATAAGTTTACTAAATTTTTAGTATGTGCTACGATTGTGGTAATTTTGACGTCAAAATATTTCAATGTAAAAAATGCTACTATAACTATCTAGTTACAAATATTATCAGATTACTTATAGTGTAATTTAAAAAGTAATTAGTAAGCTCACCAACATAATATTTTTTTGGTTCTTTATGTAAATTGTTTTTTAGATATTTTAAATATTGATTTATTAAGATCTATGTTATATTACAACACTAATCGTAATTTATAAATATACTAACTACAATTTGAGTTTGATATTCGTTAAACGTACAAAGTATTGAATGTGAAATCTTCGAAACTCACCTACCTAATGTTTTAATTTGAAACGACATCAATGTTTTACTTTCACAGTTTAAAAGGGGGACTCATTTATATAGGTAATTATTTTAATATGTATATCATGTTATTACCAATATATCATACATATACTCATAACTGATATACTAAAGTCTAAAATTATTAAAATAGTACCTAATAATAATCATTATTTCTATCGACTATCACGTTCCCTACAATGACTCAAAAATCTACACGTGTACCACTGTACCTATTAACTAATCTTCTATTTGTATTGAACTACAATATATCGGCTATAATTATTATTATTAATTTTTTACCTATACGTTACATGGTGCAGCTAAACTATATAATAGGTATGAACTAATTCAAAATGTATATATTTATTAAAATTGAATCAAGGCATCGCTGTATTTGATTTTAACGAACAAGTATCTCAAAATATGTACCGTCTATATACATTAAATACCTACGTATAGGTACTAGGTAGTCTTGCAGAACCTGAAACTTCTCTGGACAGTCGACTTTCTAGGGAAACAGCTTGCCCATTCATTGGGTCATAGTCATTGGGAAAAACCCTTCCCCCTCCGGGTATGGCAGAAAAAAGGTAAAAAAAAGTTTGTCCAACAACCGACCAAACTACGGACTTACTCCCGGTCAAAATTCTCCATGACTTCGAGACGTCTAAAGTCAGTTTGTCCACAAGCGTTTTTGTAAGCCAGCAGCTGAGAGATTTGCACTACTTGATTGTAGTGCGTTAATGGTATTCATTTAGAGATTATTGTGATAGGTATGATCATTGTTTATTTGTTACCTACATACCAAGGCAATTTGAAATGGTATACGAGTATATAGGAATCATTTAGTGTCTCTAAAATCGAATTCTAAAATGGGATATTGGGGTACGACATTTTGTTGGGAAATGTTTTTTCATATAAGTACAAGATAATAATAAGAGGTGTGTAATTGATATTATGATATAATTATCATTTATAAAATATATATAATTTGTGTTTCTCACGGGTTTTGATAATAAACACTTGGGATTAAATAGCACTACTGAACACTTGATGGTCGTAAGTTATTCTCACGATCTCGCCATTAGTATATAATAATTCATTTTTGAACAAACCGCAGGCACATAGAGAAAATATATTGATTATAAAATTAAAATAAGTAATTCCAACAATTGATGCACCTAAAGCTAAATATTTGAATCTTGAATTAGTCAAATATAGGTTTTACCTATTTATTTTACGGAATGAATATTTATTTAGTTTCATATCAATATTCAGTATCATATATTGACAATACATTACTTAAATACGATTTCGCTTGAATTAATTAAACAACTAAACGAGATATTTGAGAAAAAACACGTTTTTCCTAAAATCTGTACAGTGTACCTATCTGTGTAAAGGTTAAAATATCATTGAACAGGATATTTTTAAACTAGTTGTTACCGTCAATTGAGCCCAACTACAAGATGTTTAGATGTATATTCAAACACAAATCATCCGATTGTTAACCTACTCACACTAAAAACAAAATTTAATGAACTTTCCATTACAATAAAATTAGTGAAACCGAGAAAAAAATATTTAAATTCATATACATATATCTATGTACCAATAATATGTTTTAAAATTATTTTAATAATTAATTCTCGTGCATAAAATAAAATATTATTGTTTTATTATTAATCAAATATTTTCTAAGAAAATAAAAATATGATATTTTACTCGTGTACTATAATAAGCATTACCTTTACGGCTCTACACATTTTATAAACAAGTGAAGGTCTTAAATGAAAGATATCAATAGATGAAACTACGGAAGCAAACGTAGTAAGTAGGTAAAATAATAGGTTTGTGCAACTTTTTTTTCTCAAAATCACCCAGAAACCTGAAATAATAAAGTTAATTAACAATATCTGCAAAGACTAATCCGTATATTTAGATACTGTGTAGTGTAAACTTATATGAGTTGCGGAATTTTCATAGAATTTTATTTTATTATTGGTTTTTTTTAGGTGGTTGGAGTAAATATTATTAAAAAATTAAAACTTTTCGTATGATCGTATAATAAATTGTAAATGCCTATAATGCTGTTTTGCGAACAAGATATCTAATACATTTTCTTACTTTTTGTTATTTATAGAAGTAAAGAGTGTATTTTTAGGTTTAAAAATTTAAAATATAATTTTTATATGGTCTAAAAAAACCTTAAAATATTCTCTTAATAGTTCCTGAACTACTGAGGTATAAAAATATAATTGTTTTTACTTTAAATAATTTTAAAAATCTGTACGTCTGTTGCAAATTATAATAAGAAATATACTATTATACGGTATAGCGTAATAGTTACAGCATAACATGTACGTCACTGCATTATTAAAAACGGCCAGTTATTAAACTAGATGAATGTGAGCGGAGGGGAAACTTAAATCCACTACTTACTCGTATTTTACTATGAATAATTATTTATAATTACCATGACTCCTTTAGTAGTGTTTTGTTATGTGCATGCGTTAGCGTGTAGTCAAGAATTTCATAAAAAATACCTCCACGAAAATAAAACATAAAATACATAAAGAAAAACAATGTCCACTTGATGTTTTGAATCAGATTTAATTTAATACCTACCTACCTAACGGCTGAAATAATAAAATAAATTATAAAGTGAAATGGATTTTTGTACGATAATGATATTGTCATTCCAGCGAGAATGCACACACAACACGCATATAGGTCCATCGATACTCGTAACAATATTCTGATCATTGTGTACGTATCATCGGCATTCACCTCACGCAGGTTATTGATTTATTTGCAGCAGTTTCGACACCACCACGACTGTCGTCGGTTCATTTTCTTTTCGGTCGAAGAATATATTATTATAATATATAATATTATAATAAAGTATTTTACACGGTGTTCCGCCGCTGTACGTCACATATATATGTATATACATATACAGGTACTTATATGCACATATTATTTTAAGTACTACATATTATTATTATTATTGTACACATTATTCTCACGCGGTGCCCAATACGCATTATATTTTATTTTATTATATAGATACGTGATTCGCTTGTCTAACGCACGCCGAGTTCGAATCGAAACAATGCCAATAAGTTTCACTTAAATCCATATCGAGAATATTATGAGGTGGCAGCAACCTGCAGATGTACGATACATATATATATATAAGTTTAAAATAACATATAAAACACATTGTGTATGAAATATAATAATATATATAATTACTCCGCTACGTCCGCGTTTGTTGTAGATAATTTTTGGCATTGCGAAGAGAAATCGTCGTGACATTTACCTCTCTATAACGGGCTCAGCGAGTCGTAAATCGTTTATTATGCAGATGCGTTATAATATCCATTATGTCCTGCACATTCTATAATGTATACTATTGTAATGATTTATAAACAAAAATTACCCTTCGCTGTGCAAGTGGAATCACAATTACCGAAATATACCTGCTATATGCACACTCTATATACAGGGTGATACGCCAAGCACACTCTCCCCCATTTCTCTCTTAACCGTTTTAACCCTCTTGCCGTCGAAAATTATCGAAAAACTTATATAATAATATATAGGTAGTCGGTACATACAGTTTGATTCACCATGCGTGCACTCCCATTTTCCGTTTAACGATGAAGTTATTCAAAATTTTTTGGAATTTTTAAATATGTTTTCAAGTTCTTGATTTTTTTTCATTCTATACCCAAAGAGCGTCCTGTGGAGTTACACATATTTGGTTTTTTTTAATGAAAACCCCCCTTTTTTACACTTAATATTAGGTATTTATTAGATAATTTTTCTGAAAATGTTGACGTGTCAAAATATCAAAATTTGAAAGAGGAGTTTTTGAGTTATTTAACTTTGTGTATTAAGGATAAAAGTCTAATGATAATGACCTTAAGAAATATGGAGGCATTATGGTAATTTCAAAATTGCATGCATTTATAGTAATCCATCAATATTTCCAAAATAAATACTAGATCATCCAACATTACACCTATTCATATTTTTCTAAAAAGACAAAAAATACAAATACAAACATTTCAATAACTGAAAACTACTTGAGTGAATTTTGAATTAGCCAGGTACATGAAAATTTTCAAAAAAATTATCCACCAATTGACTTGAGGGGGGTTTGAAAAGAAGTGAGCTTGTATCGCCTGCACAGGACACTCTTCGGAGAGTACCTTCAAGCTGTCTCAAGAATTTTAAACTATGGTCTTAAAGTAGGTGTATCAATTAAAAATTCCAAAAATCAGAATTTGAATAAATTCATCATTAAACGGAAAATGGGGGTGCACGCTTGGTGAATCACCCTGTATGTACCGACCACCTATATATTAGATATTATACACGTTTTTCGATAATTTTCGACGGCGTCGTCGCCGGAACGCTTTCTACACTGCACATTTATAATATATTATATGCGTATTATAATAATAATATCGTATGTACCTACCTAAGTGCGGTCGCCGCCGTCGCAGATTTAATAATATTCTCATTTTATGCCAGTTAGTTATAATGTATTATAATTCTCCGGGCAACCGGTAATTATCGCGTGCCCGTCCGACGATAGAGGAGGCCCCGTTGTAATAACATCTACACGTCCACGCATTACGACAATATCTCAATAATATATTATTATTGTGCAATAAATAACCACTGGGTATATTATAATATTCTATAAAATATTCCATATGAAAATCGTGAGTCATGTTCTGCCTAATAAAACATCGTCCCTCGAGGTCTTCCGTTATTTTATAAAACACTAGGTATATGGACTTTTTTATTTTTTAATTAACCATTATACTCTGAGCATTTTTTTATTACAGCAATATTGTTTAAAAAGAAACAAATTTTCCATGGGATTTGAGTGTATTCCCTGCAAGACTATTTAATATAATATTACATATTTTAAAGTTTAAAACAAGTTCAAGATACGGATATTCGGACAATAGAATATTGATTGAACACAAACAATCGGTCGGGGGATGAACATTTTTTTAGACAATTTCTTATGTTCGAATTTGAAATGAAAAATACAGGTTGACGTTTGAGCAATTTTTAAATTAATTTTATTTCTCGAGAAATAAAATTGCCTTGTACTCGAGTATTTGAGTTGAAAGTATCATCCCCTGTAAAACTCACCTGTCTTTAATCGAAAATCGGACCTTGATGACGACTTGGTTAGGTTAGTTTAGGTTAGGTTAAGTAAATTCGCGATTACCGGATCGCTTGTGTGTACCAACCACTGATACATTATAATATTAACCCACATAAACTTAGCAGTATAAGTGTATAACCCTAACAGACACTAATATGGTCTAAGGAAGACATCCGAAAAATGTGTTAATAATTTGTTTCCATAGTTGGATTATACTCCCAGAATTGTTTGGACTTGATTTTCACCACGCGGGTAGAGCGTTTTTGAGGTTGTGCTGGCTGCCAACAGCCAAGTTTTATGTTGGCAAAATTTTACTTGAACAAAATATGGCAGTGATACAATTATTTGTCTCGCTCAAGATAATAACATTTTATTGAATTCACCTCTCTAGAAAATGTCCATGGATGCATCCGACATTGTCCGACGTGTGAATTTAAGTATCAATGCCCAGTCAGATAATGTTTATAGAAAAAAATAATAGAAAACCGTCATATTATGAATGCACGCTATTGTTTTGAATTAGTTTAACGGTTTTTGGCCCCGATGAGTGAAAGCGAACACGTTTCAAAGCTGACGCAAGACGTTCGCTAAATGTTAACGACCCGACATGCCGAAATCCCCAGTGGCGTATTTGAGAGTTTATTTCGGAGAGGGGGCTTTGTAAAATTGATATTACAAAATATGTGTTTTCTTTTAAAAATTATCATTGATTAAAACAAAATATTTTATCTGTAAAATGCCTTCTTAATAAAATTAATATACTATACCTATTCGTAAATGAGTAGGTAAATAATATTATGTAAAAAAAGCAATTTTTGAACATGGGAACTCAAATTTGCTACTAAGTAGCTTAATATTTAATTAGCATAATATTAAACGCCACTGCATGGTGGTAGCTTTTTTAATATAAGCTATCAATGATGCCCGTACATTTCTAATAAGTATAGTATTTACTTTATTATTTATTATGATGAGAACAGATTGAACTATCTTATAACTAATTCCATACTCTTGCATCAAAATTCTCAAAAATTATTCTGTCTAAGAAGATGAAACGAAAATTGTATTTTGTCATTCAAAAAATAAAAACCATATTTTTTCCTCGTCGTACATATTTACCGTCTAAAAATAATAATATTTCCAAAAACTTTCAAACTTTTTAGGAAAACGAGCGTTTACCTTTGAATCATAACCTCCCTGCAGGTGGTTTAATTACGAATTTACAATCAACTCCGACTATAATGCGTTTGTATATACTTTTCACTATTATTATACAATTTATTTAATTATTTATATTTTATTTATTTGTGTCTGCAATTATTATTATAAACACAAATCGTTACTATACAAACGGGCGACCATATACAGGACTCGATTGGGAGGCCCAGCTATAAATCTTTGCCCAGAAGTATAATTGCGTGGAGTTAGGTACCTATAGCTATGCCTACCTACCTATTATGGGTAGGTCACCAAGTGCCATATTTTCGCGGATAAACGCGGCCGGCAATTCCCCGGAAACGTAACTGCGGAGTTCTGGCTCGGGTTTCGATGACGATATCTGTTTAAAAATTTCTTTCCGTCCGTCCGAGGGGCAAGAAAGGAAAACGACGCGTATGACATGAATACAACGACTATTATAGATATACACACAACACATATTATTATATATTAAATATAAAATCGTTGTAGGTTTACCTACTATAATACTACTGCGCTTACGGAAAAGGACAATTCATTCGAAAGTCGCGGGCATAAACTTACCTACACTCATATATAGGTACCTGACGTCTACATATATATATGTTTGTGTGTTTATGGCGACGTTGAACCAGTTCTGTATATGCACCGCGGACAGAGCTAGGTTTATTTTTTTAATTGGGACATCCGCACACACACATGTCTGTCGCGCGGGCTGACCGACGGAAGAAGACTGTTTCGGCGTCCCCGTATCGATCGCGAGTTACGATACAATATTATAATATTGATAATAATACCATCGTTGTTATTGTTGTCGTTGTCGTTGGTGGTATTCAGCGGTTATAGTGGTTACTGCGGTCGCCACTTCTAACCTGGTCGGCAAAACGCTTCTTAGGTAGCTGACGGCGTAAATCACACATGATCGGACGAAACTACTGGTGTGCTCGCGACTATACCACGGTAATAATAGTAATAATAATAACGCCGTTCCTCTATGCCGTTCCGCGGTACACAATAAACCATGTGGACGTTGAAAAAAAAGACTTCTCCGTCCCCCTTTTATTTCCGGGTGTCTGTATTATTATTATACCGCGGTATCTCGCGGACTGTATACGGTGGAGGCGAGAGAGAGTGTAGAGTTTCCTTCCTTGTAGTAATATTATACAAAGCGACGACAGCTGCCGCAGACGCGTAGAGGCGGATTTCCTCTGCAATTTTTTTTTTATATAAAAGGACATGTACTTATTTCATAAATTTATTATTATTATTTTTTTATCATCGACCCCTCTCGGACCGCGGCCGTCTCTTGGTTTTACGATCTCTTGCCACCACCGCTGTCAGGTACAGATCCGCAGACACCGCAATAATGTTATACGCAGCTGTTGCAACGATATTAAAATCGTCCTATGTCTCCCATCATGCACATTTCCGTACTTGTACCTACCAGCTACTTTACATTGTAATATACCCAGTATCAAAGTGTATAATTTAATATTTTATGGCTTGCCCATGATCGGAGCAACGTATGAATAATATCGCAGTATAGTAAATACTAACATCATCAACAATAAGTTTTCGGTCCTTCACCAACATTTGGAGTGGGTACCTAGTAAATATGCTCCGATTTTTGATACGTTTATTGATAGAAAAGTGAATTTAATTGGTAATTTTGAGAAGTCAAAATGGAAAATTCCCATGCAATTTAGTTCCCACACATTTTTTTCGATTTTTTTCTCCACCAAAATGTGTGGTTTAAAGCACTAAATACAAAAGTCTAATTCCAAAATTCTCGCAAATCATTATTTTGGAAGTTATACTAAAAAAAATTGCCCGAGGAAACATTAATCGTTATGAGGGTGTGAATTTAAAATGTTTACAATAATTAAGACATTATAATATATTAAATTATAACATTATTAAGTATCAGCCTTCATCAGTCATTGTTCGAACAGTTGTATTTATCATTGTAATTCTAAAGAGTAATTAACAAAAATAATCATACCAATGTTATATTAGTTTAGTCCTTTTTCAATTAATGCACAATGCTACAATTGTGTTGAATTGATTAAAACATGATCAAAATAAATAACAAACAATATTATTAAATTGTTTTTTTACACAATAGTGTAAATAACATATTACACACACTACACACGAGTATATATTGCACACACTATATTATTTGACTTCAACCACTATTTGTAACACTGTAAATTGCGTTGTTGTTTTTATAGAACTGATATTTTTTTATTAAATTCTTGAATTATAAAATTGTGACAGTCAACAGTCCTATGGAATATAGAAAATAATAATTGTACAACTCTATCAGATTTATTCTCATTCACAAACCCAAATAAATTATTCCTTATTTTAGGGCGTTTTAATACGGCAATATATATACATTTGTGTATGACAAATAGTAAGTATACCAGGGTATTGTATGTTTCTAAATTTAACATTGTAGAAAACTAAAATTATTCTTAACGTTTTAAATCGCAAGACTTGAGCGTACAACGTTTTAGCTAACGTAGATTATTGTGTACCTACCAATTATGTCTATAATCAACCGTTGTTATACAGCCAATGGCGTCAGTACCTCGGCCACAGTGACCTCCTTTCTTGACGGATCACCGAATAAAAATACTATATAAAATACGTATTTTCAATGGTCCTTTTCAAAAGGTATATTGTTATGGGTAATGGTTCTTGGTATCCACGTTTGAAAGGTCGTGAACACCACACTCATTTGTAATTGTTGCCGATTGAAAAGCACGAGTGTTTATTCTATAACAAAATATAAATAATAATATAACATAGCGATTTATATTATTATTATTGTTAATACCATACCGCTTCTACAATGACAATATGGTCATGTGTACACTGCAGGAAAAAACACCTATCTTAAGTTTGGAGAGTGTGAGTATGAAACATGCTCGTCTGCCAGGTATACGTCATTTACCTAAATATTTTAATGGACATTTTAAACGCAGAAAGTGTCGAACATCTGTCACTCGAACGTGACATATAATAATATTATTCTGTGCATGAAAAATAACGGCACGAGTGATTCAACACCACGACTCACAAAAACGATAAGGCAGTGACTAAAATTATTATTCTGTGCAGTACCTATGACACAATTTGTGAAATGCTTAGGACGTTGTACCCCGTGTGTTGTCTCCATCTTACACAAATAAGACATACCACATTTTTGTCGACTAGTTTCAATTGAAACTGTCGAATTTTATATCATAGTGAATAATTGTATGGCGCTAATATTGTATGGAACGGTGGAAAAAAAGTATTAAGACAAGTGTTGGTTCATCGGTCATTAGGCAACTATATAAATAATAAATTATTCATATTTAACTTTTAACAATAAAGTTATTTTTATTTTTATTCGCAGTCTTAATCATACATATTAAATAGAAAACACTAAAAAGTAAGTAAGTAAATATAAAAATTTTAATTTAAAAAAAAAGTACCAATTATAGTTTATAACTTAGGATAAAATACTATTGTGGACACCCGGCGATCTAGTCCCCTTGCTGTGCCATGCCCCCAACAAATTATTCTCTATTAAGGTACATTACTTATATAATAGATACATAGTGTATAGTACTATAGTGTATACTGTATTTTCTGTTCGTAGGAGGCCCATTAAGATTTCATATTATCAATTCCTATATTTACTCAAGTCACTTTTAAGTTAAATAAAGTCTTAAAATATAAGCTACATTATAATAGTTACGATAAATCGAAACTCATTCGAAAATGTAGTTCTTTAACAATGACGAACACGATGTGTTAATAAGATTTCATTTGGCACCCAAGTTATCCAATTCACTAAACTTCAGCTGTTGAATTTGTGTATTATTCAAAGACAGTTCGAATAATTGTTCAATCTTCTGTTTGATATCAACTCCCATCAAGGAATCCATTCCTAAATCAGCTAAGGTAGATGCAGGCTTAACTGAAAGCGGATCTTGAATCCCTAAATGATAAAAGAAAATATTAGGGATGTCAAAATATGATAACTTTAATAGGAGTTATAATACTGTTATAATACTGCTATAGTGTAAATAACTTCATATTCAAAGTTAAATAATTATGTCTTTACAGTACATAATATATTGTATATTATACAGTATACACTATTAGAAATTGTTGTTAAATGGTAAAAAAATACGGAACAAGGTTCTTTCAAAAAGTAATCTTAAAATTATTTTCGATTAATATACTCAAAGCCTTTTACAAATTACAATAATGCTTAGGTAAATACAATTTAAAGAGAAATATTAATACAAAGTTGGACTGACTTGTAGTTATTTGAATTTTGAGTTCAATAACTCAAATATAAATTAATAAATTATAAAACACATATAAGGACTACAGAATGAAATTGTACTTCTCAAGGTTATCGAGAATGGCAAACCGCCTCAATATTAAATAATTATGGCATAAAAAAAATTATTATGATTATTGTTTACTATCAATCATGGCAATAAAATATTAAAATACTATTAATTTTTAATAATTTGTACAAAAATTTTTTACCCATAATTCCGGAAACGATCTCTGTGAGCGATTGTGATTTCGAATTTTCTGTCAGTTTTCTTTTGGTTGGTATCACATGTGAAGCAACGACTGCTGAACTTTGTGTTAATAATGTATCCAACGCCGCTAGACAAGACGATATTTTTTGGGCCAGAGTTCCATTGATTTCTTTTTCTTCGTTCCCACGAGTTAATAGATAAGCCATTCCGACGTCCCCGATGCCTCCCCATTGGATAGATTGCTGTAAAATAAAAAAAAAATTTATAAAGCCATTGTTTCTACAACACCTATTGGAAACCAATGTCTGATGTGAACAATGTATGTGATACAATGGAACGTGGAGTAAAAACGATTTATTCTTACCGCCGGCAAACCTCGTTTTTGTCTTTGCTCTGAAATCCTCTCCATGATAGAGTTTGCATAACCGTAATTGGTTTGCCCTCTGTTGCCCCGGCCACACGAAATGGACGAAAATGTGACGAAATATTCCAAATCTTTGCTAGCGCCTTCCGATGCTTCGTCTAAATATTTAGTAGTTAAGACTTTACTGTTGTACACAGTCTGGAAGTTGGCAACTGTTTGGTTTTCAAATATTCCGTCTCTCAAAACCTAAATTGATAAATAATGTTCGAAACACTGTAGTGACGTATCGAAAGTAAACTTAAAATGCAATAAAAAAAGTACCCCGGCTAAGTTGAAAATTCCACCAAGTGGTCCTAAGCTGAGGGCTAATGCTACAGTATTCTTAGCTCCCGACAATGTAGTCAGGTCGAATGTGCTGATTTCCACTTTGATATTTTGGTTTTTCCAAATATTCACTCTATATTTCTGGTATCCAGTTTGAATTCCACTCCGAGAGCAGAGAATAATATTTCTCGCCCCCCGTTCGACAGCCCATTCAGTAAGTTCCATTCCGAATCCACCAAGACCACCTAAACTCAATCACGATTAAATTTACAATCAAATAACATTTAGAATAAATGTACCTGAAAGTATGTAACTTTTGCTGGGATCAAAGTACACCCGTCGGTATGCTGCAAAGTTCAATCTCGGAGACTCCCCGGTCACTTCAACGATTATCTTGTTTCCAGTCTTATTATTTGCGTATGATCTACATGAACGAAAAATGTAATTTAATATAAAATAAATACATGAAATATTATTATAATTTACCTGAAAGCAGACTCGACATCAGAATATTGGTATATAGTGAACGGCAGAGGTTTTATGACATCAAGTTTTATTCTCGATTCAATGAATGAATAAATACTGTCAACACACGAATTATTCAAAATAGGAATATCGTCAAATTTGGCTGATACAACTCCAAATCCACTTGGAGAATCTAAAATCAATATAATTATTAAGTTCTTATAATATTTGTTCCGTGATAAATTGGTTCTACAAGAAAAATAAATAAGCCCAGGTTTATTAATTTGTTTAGCATCCAGTATTTTACATTACGTAGTTCATACATTTACATACCTGTCTATAAGTGACTTTTTAAATGTTTTTTTCACATTTTAACGACTTTGAAACAAATTACTAAACATTTTCTAATAAGTACTAATCAATATATAGAAAGATAAATAAAGAATACGGAGCTAGTACTTGTAGCGCTTTATAAGAAATTGTTAACTTTATTAATTAACCTATTTTAACTATATTTTGCTATATATTTTACTTTTTAAAACGGTGATTCATAGCTAGTGCGTGTGTGTTAAAAATTAAAAAAAATATTTTAAAATTTACTTGATAAAACTGAAACATCTGTATTTTCGGTGATGATAATTTTCGCTTCATCGGCAAGCAGTTCTGGCAGACGACTGGAACAATATTTGGATAGAATAGCATAATCAACTCCTTGATTTAGAGTTAACTTTGATACCGTGTGAATGAATTTTGAATCAAACTTTGTAGTTGAAACCTGACTCACCTTAATTTAATATAAACTTAATATTAAGTACCCAGTAATACATTTCATTCTAAAAAAAAACCTTTTATTACTCACTTCTGGGTAGTTGGCTTTAATAACTTCAAGTTGTTCATTAGTTTCAGCTACGACAAACACTTTGCACTTGAGAGATAATGCAATTGAAATAGCTGCATAGTTTACACTATTTTCACTAATAAATACCAAAACATTTTTGGATTCCGATAAATTTCCTTTGTGTATTAAAGCGTAGGTGGCCTAATACATATTGATAATGTATTTATTTAAACTCAAATAATATGATTTTATTATCTAAAACACCTTACCACATAGTAAGAGTATGGGACAGTGGCGGCTTCTCTCAGAGTCCAGTTTGATGGTACATTCCATACAATAGCATTTTTCTGATTGACTGTCGTTGATAAAGCACCAGTCTTGACCAACCCCATTATCTTTTGACCATTTGACTTGATACCGGAAAATTCTACTCCAAAGTCAGTTTTCTAAAAAAAAATATCTGTTGAATAAAACGTACACAAATATAATTAAATATTAAATCATTCACCATGGAAGAAACCGATGCTAAATCGACATTGTTAACACCAGCATATGATATTTTTATGGAATCACTGCCGTCATAACTGTTGGAATATCTAAAAACAAGACACAATTAAAAATAATTAAAATTTATTCCGTTTAAAGTGTAATATAAGTTTCTACTTTGAAGATTGGACCCATTGAAGTGTTGTCAGATCACCTTTGGAAAGCACCGATACTTTAGCATCAGCAGTTTGAATATTTGTAGCAAGTTTTACATCAATTGGTAAATGTCTATAGGATCCCCAAATTCCAGATCTTTCCACGTTGAAGAACAAATCGATATCAAGCAGGGGGGCAAAATCTTTCAAAGTATAGTTTTTGCCAGACTCTGTCAGAATACATCTAATCGAAATATATATTTTATTATTTATCATAGTTAACAATTAACTTGGTTTTAAAATAAATTTACTACCTAATGGGATTTTCTTCACCACTAAATTCTTCGACTAAACATTTAGACAGACCGAGAACACCATTGATATTTTTATCACTATAAACTACAACTTTTTTGTTTGTATTTTCTTTAATATCAGCTAGTTGCTTTTGCAAAGATTCCACCCATGAAAACTGTTCATCCTCGATATTCAAAATTGTGTACTCGTATTTAGGAGAAAGCTGAAATAGTATTAAATTGAATAAATTCATTGAAGCATTTTATAACTATATTATGTTACTTTTTTCAGGAGGAAGTACTTCTTATTTTCGTTTTCAATAACAGTCACTGTTTGGAGATTATATGATTTCAGTGTTGACGAGGCAATAGCAGATATGTTTTCAACCAAAAGAACAAATCCTCTTGGAGCTAAAGCCGCAGAAATTTTACCCAATAAAGTAGCATCAAACTGAACATCGTGGGCAACTATCAAGTGGTATCCATCAGGTAACGATTCATTTTGGATATTAAAGTCAACAATCTCAATATCTAATGACGATAGTTTGCTTTGTTCGATGTCAACTGGTTTGTTCGAAAGAACGGTATAGTCCACCTAAATTATCGTCAAGGTCAATTTATATAGCTTAAAAACGTTCTTATTGTTGTAATTGCTTACATAAAAATTGGCTTCTGCTTCAATTATCTGAACAATGTCAAATGCCAATACGCTCTTGTTGTGTACTTCTGCTGCTTTAACGTAGTGTACTCCTATGTTTTCCATGAATAAACCAATCAAAGAGTAAAGAACTTCTTTCGTAGTTAAATCGTTCGACTAATAAAACACAACATAACACTTTGGTGTTTACTTATAATTATTGAATTGAGTAAACACTTACTGTATCCGTGTACGGAATAAATGTGTGACGTTCCAGAGTGGCTGGAAGTTGTGCATTCTTTTTTAAAGGAGCAGGCGTCACTTTCAAATTTGAAATAGTGACCCCACCCGATTGCGTTGTTTTAGCATAACCAAAATAGTTAACTTCAATGTCTAAGCACAAGTGAAATAAAATAATTATAAAATTACTTTATCCTACGTTAAGCTTTTATGAACTACCTTTAGTGTCTGTCGATCCCTTAGCTACTTGTTTATGGTACACGGGGTCAATTATAACTTCTTTAATGTAAGTTGGTAAACGTAGTTCCCTGGTTTTGATAGATATAAGTTCAAATTGTAAAAGGGTATCGATATACGATACCCAATTTCCGGTCCACGCAACTTTACCTTTTGAACCTAAAAAAAATCTTAATAATAAATTGTTAAAATATTATTAAATGGATTTACCTTCACTGTTTGCTTCTATAAAACCTAAAAATTCATCTTTATACTGATATCCACGAAGTCTCAACTCCTTGTAAAAATCGTCAGCTTTCAAATCCATTTGTTCCGAAATGGGTGTAAGATGTTCCAATTGATTTTCTGCATACTGTTTGGTTAATAGTTTTACACAACCAGAAACTGTTATGGTCCCTCCTTCTAATAGCTCAAACTCGCCAGATCCATGAAAAATGTTTATGTTGAACTTAACTGTGCCTTAATATATATAATATAATATGTAATATTAATTAAAGTATATAGCAATCATTTAATGAAAATATATTGATTCATCATTATGATTTTTACCCTCAGTATTTAGGACGGTAGGCTTAAGAAATTTTATATTTCGGAAAGTTACTGGAACATCTTCAAACCATTTTCCTTGCAACTTTGCGAAAGCTTTCCATACTAATGTCTACAATTATTGAACGATTAATACATTAATAAATACAATGAATACCAAAGGGCACTTAGGTACTTATATAAGTTATAACTCATAAGTAATCACAAGTGGATCTTATCTAAAACATACTTTGAAAATATACTACTACCATTAGTAGCTATTAGCCGGGCTCTTATAATTTAAACTTAGAAATAACCATGAACCTTTTCTTATGTATACGTTTTCAGAAAATATGATATTCCAAGTAAATAGATTTTATATTTGAGCAGAACTGAAAGATATATGTGTGCTTCGATTTTCTAAACGCACAATATGGAATTAAAGCAATCAATAAAATAATAATGTTTAAATCGTTTAAATTCATTATTTTGTGTCTTTCAAATATTTTTAGCAAAATGTTCTCTTTAGAAATACATAAAATTATTATTTTTTAAAAGGTTTCATGAATGTAATGTTTTACATCTAATGTTAAAAAACAATTTAAAAATTATATGGATTAATAGCTTATACTATTTTATTCATACAATATATCCTGCTGCTGGATATAATACACGTCCATCAACAGTATGACCGATTAAATATTTATCTTGATCAATTTTTATATCAATTTCGACTTCATTATCATCTGATCCAGAACTCTAAAAATATATATTAACTAAGTTTAAAATCTAATTAAATACTTAATAACTAAATACTAATCTAATCAATTTTTATTTCCATGCAATTAATTGAATTGAAAGACAGGTATAATATATTAACTAATACAACTGTTTGATCATACTTTTTCTACAAAATTGGGCACTATATAGTCGTTTGAATGATCCCAC
>NW_019100608.1:0-44277 GCF_001856785.1 Myzus persicae | reverse complement strand
GCGTTGGTACTCATTTTCAAAGATTTTCATGCTAGCATTGTACAACAACAACAACAACAACAACAATATCCATTACAATCCCATACAATCATATTTCTAAACAAAATTTTTTTTTATTCCACCGCTAGTACTAGTAGTTATATACTTATATGACTCGTATCCAGTACACAATACAAAGTCTACCAAAACAGTAAAAACATAATAATAACTCAAAAGTTTATTCAAGATTTTTACACAACACTTCTGATAATATTTATTATTATTTATTTTTTACTTTTCACTTTTTCAGTAGCTAACTAGTAGCTATTTTTGCAATCGTGTTTGGTACTTATTGTAGTTTAATTTATTCAAACTCTCGGTTGTATAGAAAAGTTTAAAACGTTGCGTCACACTGAGGAAGGTGCCTTACTATGGCATCTATACTTACTATTTTATATTTAGAAGCTGCCCACGTATTTTTCATACATACAATAAGGCTATTATTTCAAGCGTGTGCCGAACTGTCGAAGTAATCTAGTTTCATCTTTTGCTCCACGCTTCCATGCACTAAGCACTTGTATAATATATTATACTGTTACCATGGCATCGGTAAGGTAAAATGTATCATATAGGCGCAACTATAGAGCTCAGAATATGTTGCGGCTAAAAGTACCAAACACGAAATTCTGAGATTTATTATTTTTCATTTGGGAGAGCTGTGGAATTGTGGTTAGAGCCCCTAAACCTCCAAGCATTCCTAATTACGCCTATGAATTTGTGTTAATATTTTATTTCAATGTACTATTTTCATTGTCGCAAATTTCTCAAAAATATTAGGGGGGCTTGAACACCCAATACATTTTAGAAGAAACGATGCCGTAGCTCGTAGGGGTCTTTTTGCCCCTTCTTATCCTTCACATTTGTTATCTCTATTGATAAATTTAAAAAAATGATAGACGTAATGATTTAAATCAGTATTATAACATAATATAAGACTGAATTTATAGGAAAATTCATTCTGTTTAGCTTATTGTAAACATAGCCATATTATTATAAATAATAATAATAATATTATTGTAAAAATAGCTATCTCCCAAAGTTTGAATTATTGATACAAACAAATTCAATTTTGAACCATATTTTTAAATTTAATAAATTGTATTAAGTCACGTTTAAGTCANATGTTATATTTCATAATATTATGATTTATTATCTTGGAATCCTAAATATTTGTCATAAGTGTATAGATTAATTTTGTGTTTGTTATATAATTATAAATATTGTTATTTATAAGATTTTTAATTTATGTTTATTTTTTTTACTTATTTTTGTTTTTTTATTTCTATTTGTGATTCCTTTTTTGATGTAAGTATTTACTTGAAAATGTTTGAGAATTTCTATAGTTTAAAAAATATATGGATAAATTGTTGATACAAATGTGTTTAGTTGGTCTAGAAACTAACAATAACTCCAGCCTTGTATAAAGTTTTTATATCACAAAAATGTATTGATTGCAAACACAATCTAAAGTTTTGTCAAATCATAAAAATGTGCTCATGCACTAATCATAGTTAATTACCTCACTCTCAAGCAGTGAACTTTCAAGATAGAAAAATGTTCATAAATCAGTTGTCTAAAAATAATAATTTAATTCAAAATTGAACACAAAAGCAAACTTTTAGTGTTGCCACTTTTGTAGATGTTAATTTTTCATTTGTAATTCAACTGAAGTTGTTTTAATACTCGTAATATGCCCACACAGAATCTTTATTCTCTGAGGCCATTGCTCGACGTACTTTTTGATAATTTCGAAGGCAAGTTCGTCAACACCTAGGTGGATATGTATATATAATAGCTACATATTTATGTACCTTGGGCGTAGATAATATACACTGGTTAGAGCTACGATTTACAACATTGAAGTATGACAACGGGGCCCCGATGACACTACTGCATACCTAATACATCAATTCTATTGTATTACTACTACCTCATAATGTAATACATGCCTACGCTACCTATTTTATTTCTGACGTATGTACAAAAGCTTAATACTATTAATATTTTTATACAGTTTTAACTACAAGTTAATTGCGGTTTTTGTCAAAATTTGAACTTTAAATGCTCATTAAAAATAATCATACCTATGTATCGTTGATTTTTTTTAAATAGTTACCTAAAGTAAAAACTTACGAGGAACCTTGTATTACATTTTTAAGCTTTTTGAGGAATAATCTGACGAATAATTTTTTTATTGACATTTTTGGAAAAAAATTTAAATTAATCAAATGCAATCCAAGTGAAGACGGTCTTATCAAGGTTATCAAACAATTTAAACAAATTTNTTTTTATTGACATTTTTGGAAAAAAATTTAAATTAATCAAATGCAATCCAAGTGAAGACGGTCTTATCAAGGTTATCAAACAATTTAAACAAATTTTCATTTATCTATTATTGTTTTTACACCTAACCTACACCACTGAGTATTAATTATTACTAAATTAATAAATTAAAAAATCAATAATTAATAATTATTAAATTAATTACACAAATAACCAAAATAATTGTAATTAAATATTGTTGACAAAAAAGTTTGGCTATATTAGGTACACTCAAAATAAATATTTTACCTAGTATAGACTATAGAAAATAGATGGTCATAATCAGTGCTAACTGCTAGGTTTTATATGCAATAACGTCATACAGTAATAATAATTCCAATAAATACACTCCACAAATCTCCGTGTATAATAAACGTAAATTATATTAAAAAAACCTCTCTAAAAGTTGTGAGATAATTTTATAGCTAAGTCTAAAATAAAAATAATTATATTGTAACAGAAACAAATAATACAAATTTGTATAAATATGAATTTGATACAACTGCACAAAATGTTTTGTACGTAAAAGTTCCACCAAGAAATACGTGTTAATCATCACAAAGCACTATACTAGTTAATTTGTTCATATACAATTAAGAACTACACCTTTTTTAAACCTCAACAAATATACCATTTTATAAATATTATAATAAAGGTCTTACAATTTAAAAATCTTTATTACAATTAATTGATGCAGATAGGTACTTTCAGACTCTAGTATTCTGATCTATGATGAAATCCTTTTTCAGAGATTATTTACCCAACACTGGGTGTCTAGGTGACACCTAGGTAAAACATAGATATTATTCGAAGATGATTTATTAATTAATAATTAATAATGAGTAATATTATAGGTAGGTCGTAGGTACCTAGATATGTATGTAGGAACAGAACTTCCGCAGTTTCAATACATAATGTGCTGAGTTACCAAATATCTATAAGCTTGAAAGTTTAATTTATATAGGTACCTAGGTACAACGTATACGTAAAGAACAACTTAAATNTATAAGACTGAATTTATAGGAAAATTCATTCTGTTTAGCTTATTGTAAACATAGCCATATTATTATAAATAATAATAATAATATTATTGTAAACATTGCTATCTCCCAAAGTTTGAATTATTGATACAAACAAATTCAATTTTGAACCATATTTTTAAATTTAATAAATTGTATTAAGTCACGTTTAAGTCACCTTTATAGGTACCATTAAATAACTTCAGAATTATGCACTATAAAATATGCATTTATGCTCTTATTTTGTAGGAATATACCGTATAAAATAAAAAATATGCAAAAATTAATCAATTTAAAAAAGTCTTAATTTTATTATTTTTAATATGCTTACATCAAATTATACTATTTTTTTAATTTTTTTTTTTATACTGTTCATTTTGTGTAGTTATTTCAACATATTGTAATTGCAATCTGAAAACTTAACATTTAAATATATTTAAGTTAAATAAAATGAAAATAAATTACTCAATAATAACAGATTACTATTTGTCCCGATAGGTCTCAGATAAGATAAGAAAACGACTTCATCAAATTACATGGACAATATATATATAACTATAAATACGTTATTTTAATTAAAATAAGCAAGATTTACATAATTATGCATTTAAAAACCGTATACATGCAATAACAAATTTTAAAATACAGAAATATGCAGTACATATCAAACAATTACTATAAATATGAAGAAATATGCAAAATTAAACTTTCTATTACGGATCTTTTGACTAATAGAAACTGATTCAAACTTGTACCTTACCTAGATATTTTTTGGACAATTTAGAAAAAACATGCAAGTGCATATAAATCCAGGCCCTAATTATTAACATAAAAATCCTCTCGTAATCCTACTTTTGGAATTAATTTGTCAGTGACACACTGTACCAGGGATAGACAACGTTTTATAGTTACTACTTATTAGTTATTACCACTTAACATAAGTAATAACCATGTTTAGGTGCTTGACATATAATTATAATTAAAATCACAATACCTACTGCAATAATATTATTGTAGTTGTAATTACAGTGACGATATTAAAATAAATTAAAATTGTTACAATTTTAATATATTTTTAAATTAGTATTATATTTCCAAGGCTTTGCTACAGCAATCATTATAACAACTCTCATTTTTAATTGAAAGATTTTTTTTTTTTTAAATAATATAATTTGTAAATTTTTGTATATGTCATATTTCCACTTATTACGATAGTAATATTTTATACATATATTTTATATTTTACCGATTAAAATCTGTAAATGCCAAAAATGTATATATAGTAAATTAGATACACAAAAAACAAAAAATGTTTTAAGTGTATCGTGAGCCAAAACTAAATTTATGAATGATCTGCAGAGAGACAACCATTTGCAACCTATTGTGGTGGAATAAATAATCTATTTACACCCTCCGAGTCTCAAAAAATCTATTGATGTACTTATAATTTTTATTGAAAACTGTCCAGTTGTTTTTGAGTCTATAGAGAACAAATACAGAATAACACTCATGTCTACGTATATATATTAGATATAGCGAACAAACGAGCCTTCTGGACCAAAGGATAAACATTTATAATAATATAGAAATAATATAGTGTTTATGTGTTGTTAATTGTACCAATATAATAATATAACATAATATAATATTATGACGATTTAAAACGAATTTACAGCAACACAAAAAACAAGTTAGGAAAGTTTACTTTGCATCGAGCGTTCTAAATTTCTATTTTAATACAACTTGATAAAATATATTATTTCATAATAGTGTACAAGTCAAAAAGAATTTGGTCAACTTCTAACTTGTTCCCTTAAATTAACTTAACTTGAGTTAATTATTGTCATTAAATGTTTGTTATAGATAAGTACTATGCCACTATACATATACCTACCTATATTATATATATATCATTTTTTTTTCATTTTAAAACTTTTTGTTGTTGTTAATAAATGGTTGCCATTGGTAGCAGATTATAATAGTTATAGAAAAAATTAGTATTGTTATGTATATATAATATATGTACATAGATTGTTCTAAGAGATTTTATAGAAGTTTAGAGAGCAGGTGAGTAATTCAAATCTGAAATTACCCAGTGTTAAATCAAATCCACGACTTGTGGTTGCTCATTTGGGTTAAATTATTTCACAACCTTATATTATGTACTACACTGATGCTGATTTGTCCGTGAACTAAGGTAGGTGCACAAAAATTGAGATACACCCACACCGAGATACACCAGTTATATATGATTTTTACCAAAAAAAAAAACTTCATACGGACGAAATCGAGTTGGTCAACTAGTATATATTATTTAGGAAAGTAATAATCGCCTGTAACGATATTCGTCTACAAGTACAAGCTGTTGTAAATAAATTAAGTTATGAACGTAGTCTGACGAAAAACAGTAAAAATATATACAAATTTTGTAGTATAATATATAGTTGTTCTGTTATCCATAATTTCAATAAATAGTATCCAACAGTTGTCTATATTATTAGTATAAGTAATATAAGGTCTATGCATTACACTCAATAGCTTTTTTTACATTCGATAATCGGATATCTCAGTATAAAATTAATCGTTTTTTTGTTATCTCGAGTACACATATTTTTTATTACTGTAAGAACAGACAATTGTGCAGTTCATTTAGTAAAGTGATTGCGTTCATATATTAAGTATATATAGGCACCTACAGTAAAATGGAAAATAATAAGCGTAAATTAAATTTCCTTAAAATTTCTGAGAAAGTTCGTTTAATATCTTTAGTTGAAAAAGGAGATCGTAAAAAATGTGAGATCGCTAAGGAATTTAACATTCCACCAAATACTTTATCGTCAATCATGAAGCAGAAAGATAAAATTTTGATGTTTGATGATGGAAATATGAAAAAAATGAGGATTACTCCTTACTTGGACATCGATAAATGCTTATTAAAATGGATTGCTCAGTGCCGAAATGAAAACATACCAGTGAGTGGAATAATTTTACTTGAAAAAGCAAAGGAATATGCACGACAACTAGGACACACTNATACATAATGTGCTGAGTTACCAAATATCTATAAGCTTGAAAGTTTAATTTATATAGGTACCTAGGTACAACGTATACGTAAAGAACAACTTAAATTACCAAACTGTGACTTGTGCGCGTGTACAGGGTGTAACAGAAATATTTGAAAAATGAAATAACTTTTGATTTAATTAATATTTTAAAACTTTTTTTAGTACACCAATTTCATTTATTAGCTTATGCATATATTATACTTTTTTTTAATTTTATTTTTTAATAGGTACAGAAAATAAAAAAGAGTGTAAGTGGATTTAGTTATGTACAGTAGGTTAGGCCTGACCTGGGCCACTGTAATGGATGGTGTTAAATTTAAATTCAAAGATATAAAATTATTGTTTACGAAAAATGATTCTAAGTTTGCCAGTCTACCTATATAATATTACTTAGTAATTTAGTAAAAAAATTGATGATGTTGCGATTAATGTAATTTATTTTACTATAAAGCATTACCTACCTAGGTTAAATTAATTTTTGTCAAAATAATCATATATTTAGAAAAGTCATCGTGTGTATAAAATATAGTAAATAATAATATGGCCAATATAGGTACTATGAAAGTTTCAAGTATGCCCACGAATAATATTTTAAAATTACAACAAAATAACTTCGTTGCTACCTATAACAATATTCTTAGTTATTTAATACGTAATTTAGTCACAAATTTAAACAAAAAAAAAACTATAAGAAAACCGCGTTAGTATATTTTTAGATTTGTTGGTTACAGAATTAACTACATGTTTTTGAAACTTTGTTTTAAATTTTCGATCTTTAACCATAAAAGTTGAACATTTTATAAATATTGTCATTTGGCAATATTTGAACTTTAAATGCTTTTAAAACAAAGTCGTACATAAGCACTTTTAATGTTTTTCAATTGCTACTGTAACAAAATATCATGAGTCTTGTATTCAATTTTCACATTTTTTGATCCAAGACATAAAATTGCATTGACATTTATAGAAAAAAAACCTTGAAAACTTGAAAATTAAAGATCCTAGTAAACAGTTCAAAACAAATCAAAATATTTTGAAATTTTATTAAGTATAAGAAAGATAAAATAAACATTTGGTATATACATACATTTAATGTACCTATCTACAGTTATTCTTTTTTGAATTACAACAAAATAAGAAAATCGATGTACGAGAAATCGAGTGAATAGCCATGGTTGTAAAAATTTCAACTTCATTAAAATTTAATTTGACTTTTAGGCAGGCATTTTTTTTTTTTTTTTGATTAGGGTAGACAAACTTATAGGGAATCTTGTATTAAATTTTTTATGAATTTCTAACCCAAAATAGTTTTCTGACTCTATCAACCTGACTCAACAAAAATAATGAGATTTCAAAAAACTACCAGATTCAAATAAATACTTTTACAGAGAACATTGTTCTAATAACTAATTTAAAAACGATGTTTTTTTAGAGAATTGATTAGAACAAAAGCTATTTTATTTGTCAGGTCTTTCGGCTACATAATATCTGTATACATTAAACAATGAGTTACTCAATGGGTATATGTACCTACACGGACATTTCAAATTTCAAGTTCACACGTCTTGCCATTTAGTGAAAAAGTAAACAAATGCGTTAAAACTGTGGCATTTTTTATTATTTTTTCGACGTGAGATAAGTGTAGTAAATCGCTGAAAAGTGAATCGGTGAAAACCTACTAGGTATTACTATACCTATATTTTATGTGGGTACAGCGGATAGTGGTTCAATGGACTCCCTTTTCAAATTCAAATATAAATGTAAAATAATACCTTTATTATAGACGTGGGGAAGTTATTTGGTGTGTGTGTGTGTGGGAGTGTGTGTATTGTGTGAAAAAACGAGTCTGCCTATTTTTAAACGAGAACCATATTGTTGTGTAGGCATAATATTCTATTATTCTACGTCTTCTGTCGAACGGGATATAGCGTAGATATTAATGTTATATATTATAATATTATAATATATTATTGCGTTGGTACTCATTTTCAAAGATTTTCATGCTAGCATTGTACAACAACAACAACAACAACAACAATATCCATTACAATCCCATACAATCATATTACTTGAAAAAGCAAAGGAATATGCACGACAACTAGGACACACTCATTTTAAAGCTAGCAGTAGTTGGATTACGAGTTGGAAGAAAAGACACGATGTAGTTCTTCGAAAAGTTTGTGGGCAAAATGCTTTAATAACAGGCACTAATAAGCGTTCAAATAGCATTAAAAATCTTCCCGAAATTTTATCAGAAACTATTGAAAACGCCAGTAAGAGTAAAAACGAACCACAAAAGGAAGAGGAAGTCATTGCAGTTTCAATGCAACAAGCTAAACACGCTTTAAAAATATTAAAATATTTTTTTGAGGCTATACTACTACAGGTAAGCAAGATGACGCACTTTCTGCATTATCAAATTTGGAAAACATCGTTGAAGATAGATTTTTAAAAAAATAATTTATTTATTAGATGTGTAGTTCATAGGTTTGTATGTATTTATTAGTATTTCAAGTAGATAGAAATTCAAGTTATGTGTTTTAAGAATAAATTCCAGTTTTTAAAAAATGTTTAATTAACTTAAAATTTTAAATTTTTTGATGTCTTGATATATCTTTCTATTCAAGTATCCTCATTGACATTAAACGTAGCAATCTACATTTTTTTGAACGATTTTATAAGATTTATTCAATGTTAGAGCGGAGAAATAAAATGGAAAAATCTGAGGCTCTTAAGATCTATAAATGTTTTGATCTAAATAAGATAAAATAAAATAAAATATGATGTAGGTAAGTTTCAACATTGCTTATATAATAACCAACGAACCTTTTTCTTATTCGTCGGACGACTGTTCATAATTGATAATAGGTACCTATAACGGGACGACCATTTTTTTAGTGCAGAAGAAACATACTTAGTTATAGTTATTAAGAAGATGCTGCCCACCCGTTTGGCCGTTTGTTGTCTCCGTCTTACCAACTTACGACGTAGCAATTTTTCGTTCAATAGTTTGAATAGTGACAATAGTGTACCGTTAGTTTTGATATTAGAGTGAATTTAAGTTTATCAAACTTTTATTTGAAAACGTTATCTATGGTTACGCGTCGACGGATTTTCGATATTTTCATTTTCAAGCAAGATACGAGTATGTGAAATAACACAAATCAAAAATTTTCATATCTCGTTTGAAAATTAAAATAACCAAAAATCCACCAACTCTCAAGCATAGATAATGTTCTTACCTAAAAGTTTGATAATAAGTCAATTCACTCTAATATCAAAACCAACAGCACATTATTGAAAGTAGTGAACGAAAATGTTCTATGTCGTAAGTTGGTAAGACGGAGACAAATGCATAGGTAACGTCCTCTTAATATTATATTATATGGATTTTTAGAATAACAGTATAATTAATTAAAATTTAGGTTTCTATGGTGATAAACAAAATTGGTTAGAATAAAATGTTGTGTCCAGCCCAAAAACATAAATATGTAATATTATGCTAATATAGTTATAATATTAGTTAATAATATCATAGTGAATATTGTCGAGAGACTATATTGTGTTAATATATTTTTTTATTTTTTGGTTACAGAATTAATTTTTTTTAATTTACACTTATACAATTTATTTAATTTACACTTATTTTTAACTAAGCAAAATTTGTTTATTGACATTTATTAAAAGTAACTAACACAAATCGAACATTGCATATGTCTATAAATAAGTGAACATGAGTCGAAATATTTTGAAAATGATATGGTGCATAGGGAATAATGCAATAGACATTCAGTGAAAATTGTATGTGCCTACGGTCATTTTTTAAGAGTTGCACCAAAAACGAAAATCGATTTTGGTAAAAATAAGATTTTGCCTACAAATTTCCGTTTTTTCATTTTTTTTTTTGTTTTGTTGTTTGTGAGAGCTTTTAAAAGTTATTGGGAATTTTAAATTTTGACTTCTCAAATATTTCAATTAGATTCTCTGATATATACTGAAATTAAAAATCGAAGTATTCCTCCGAATAATTATCGTGTAAACAGACACATTAAAATATATTAAAAATTAAAAAAGACATATCATTTAAAATCATAACATTTGTAGCTCAGCTCAGTAAATTTTTATTTGTCGTGTCAAAAAGTTTGAAAATATAATAAAAGGCGCCTCTCACATGGTTAATATCAGCTTAATAATATTAAAAATAGCCAATAGGTACAAGCCCAAGAATTTTTTTTTTGAAGCACTTAAGTTCAAATGTTGACAACATTTCCAAATTATTTTGTACTAAAAATTTATAAAATGTTCATTTTTTATAGCTATGGGTTGAACATTTAAAACAGTTTTCCACGTAAGTAGTTAATTCTATGAACGAAAAATCTAAAAAATATTTAAACATTTTTTATAGATATTTTATGTTTAAATTTGGACGTAATTACATATTAAAATCAAGAATAACGATTTTAGTTATTTTCTTGTAATTTAAAAGTATTATTCGTGCGCACTTTTTAAAGTAGGCGTACACTATTATATATTTTATACACATACCTAATGATATTCCAAATTCTATTTTTTCGAATAACAACAATTTCGCTGCATATTTTGGTAATTTTAATTTCTTGTTTGAATGGTTGCATTAAGAACAAAAGCTCATATAATAGCAATAGCTAAGTTTCTATTTTTCTAAGACTGCACTGCTGTGGTGTGATGTATTTACATAACGAGCACGTTGAAGTGTACTGTGTAGTACTTAGTACTCACCAACCGGGGTTTTAACGTGTTCTGTTGGACGTAGGCTTCGTGGTCTTCGTCAGCAATAGGGCAGAGGACTATTGTAGCATTTGCATATTTGTTTTGCACGATCAAAAAAATAGCAGAGTAAGAAACAAATACGTTTCATGCTGAAACAAAGATATAGTTTTGAAATTTTATTTTGCATATAAGTGCATATTTCGAGTTTTTTTTGTTTTTAGTGCATATTTCTTCGATTCTATACGTTATGATGCATATCTTCAATGATTTATCATTTTATCAATATTTTTACAATCGATGTTTTTATTCAATTTAAATATTTAATATAGGTACAACCAAAATAATGTTGAATTTAAAATTTCCCATAGATACGTCTCAAGTATTACCGGTTATTAATTTTATTTATGTACAGATATTGTTCATTGCATTGTGCATAAGTTATTATCAATGCAGGTCGTCGGTCGCAGACATCAAAATCTAAATAAAATGCATTCATACAAATAATCTTATTTTTTAATTCATTATTATAATATGCATAATAATTTTAAAATGCATATTTTTAAGGCATATTTTAGTCCATATTTAGTGATTTTTTAGAGCTACAAGTCCTCTGCCTTAAACTCATCAATATTAGACAATGAGGTGCTCTAACGACGATCTTAATACGACGAAACTAATACGAGCGTCTGGCCATCTCCACAGCTGTCCTGCCTGACGTCGTTCGTGACGAAAATGTATTAAAAAAAAATATATATATTTCAATATTTGTAAAAATATGTATATACTATAATAGGTACGGTAATCGGTAAAAACGACGCGAAATGAAATAGCAAATTAAGATAAATTAGTATTTTTTTATAATAATAAAATAAAATTGTTGTGTATAAAAAAATACTAATTTATTTTAATTTGTTAATATTAACTGTACTACTATTGGTAATATTATAATATGCAACCAACTGTGAATATTTATTAATTTTTTTTTCATAATATTTAACATTTTTTCGTGCGTAATTCCATGCATATATTTTTGTCCTTTTCAGCTCCTATGACTCCTTTTGTAATAAATCTTCAATAATATTTACTTTAACATTTTTTGATTTTCTATAATTAAACGTTTCGTGTAGATAAACAATATATATTGTTTTTGAAAACTATATAATAATCTAGTTGATTAGGTAGGTATTTAATCCGAAACTGCCGAAATCTTTTTTAAAATTATTTTCCTAGTCAGTGACGACTGACGGCGACAGCAACAATATTAATGACTAATACGTTCATATAATATATAGTTTTCATGTTCCGTCACTGCAATTTTTATGATTGATTTTCGACTAGGTACCGCTAATTGATACCAATTTTATAGGTTAGGTACTCATTCCAATTTGTACATTGAATTGTACTTTTAACATCATAAACTTTACTTATGTCGTAATACAGATTGCTGCCGATGTGAGTGGAATCGAACAAATATCGTTTTAAAACTTACAGTTGGCAGTGGACGATTAGTGGTAAGAATTATCTCATAAAAATTACACAAAAAATTTTTAATTGGTCTATGTAGAATAAAATATGGTAACCCTATCACTATCACCGATGACGTAATTTTATAAATTTTTATTGTAAAATTGTCGGATTTTGATAATTTTTTGTGAAAAAAAAAGAATTTTCGCAAGCCGCGTTGAACTAAAATTTTTATTTAATTTCATATACTTAATAGTATAAAAAAGTTTGTAAAAAAAATTAAAACTGTCTTATTCAGACATATTATTGTTAAGTTTGAGATTAAAATATTAAAAAAAGGAGTTTAGTGCAGCCAATAAACTATTACCCTCAAATAAGTTAAAAACAAAAAAAATGATCGAATTTGGTTGATTTTACAGTATAGGGTCATAAGGTAGACGGTATATTGGAACAAAATTAATCTTGTCCTGAAATTCGATGCGTAATTTGCGACAAATAAAAATTTACCCTATACATGGGCGGATAGGCCTACCGGGAAACCGGGCATTTCTCTATGGGCCCCCCTTCGTATTTCGGTAATGGGGCCCCTTCAGGGGCGCACCCAGAATTTTTTTTTTTTTGGGGGGGGGGGGTAAATTAAAAAAAATTGAATATTAATAGGTAGTATTTATTTTGAAATATGTACAGAAATCTTAAAGCTTGTTTACAATCTTATAAAGTTGAGACGCCTTGTCCTTTTTTCCTCATTATTAAGAGTACTTCTGAAGTTTGAACATCGATTTCTCTATGAATATGAAGCTTAGCGGTTTGAGATAAACTAAATTGTATCGATAAAAATGTATAATCTAGACGTTTCCGGTATCCTACACAGTACACAGTTTCAACTAACGACGTCGCGACGATATTAATAAACAACAGAGGTCTCTCCCGGGGCCCGGAATGACAGGTATAAATATAATATAATATTATGACATTATGACGTTATACCTTAATGTTTAAATTTCGATAGTCAATATTTTTTTTTACAATAATTTAAAGTCAAATGTCAATTGTCAATAAACCTAATAAAATATGTTTTGGGGCTAGCCATTTGGGGGGGGGGGCTAAAGCCCGTTAGCCACCCCCTTGGGTACGCCCTTGGGGCCCTTAAATAAAATGCAATTACTTATGATAGAAATAATTCGAAATTTTTTTTTCGTATGTGGGGAGCACCTTTTTAAAATTTCCCGGTAGGCCAAAATTGGCCTATCCGCCCATGAGTCCCTATAGGTATACAATCCGCGACCAAACTGATGAGATACAAGCTTATTTATTTTATATACTTATACCAATTAATATGTATACTGTAATATATACATAGCGATACAATAGCATATTATATACATACGTGTTTACCGTTCAACTAGGGCATAGCTATACGCTGGCATTATAACCACTTATGTTTGGTTAATACTTAAATTTAAATTTAAAATATTGTTTGACTCTATTAATTGTTTGCCATTCTGGCTAGCATTGGTTTAAATTCTATGTTGAATTGAACATCAAACTTCTTAAACCACTTCTACTGACATCTAATACTAGTAAGTACAGGTACCTATTACCTATATAATAGTATTATAACAAGTAAAGTTAAACTCATATATTATTTAGCATGTTCAGTTAAAACTTAAAAATACTTTTGGATTTACCTTACGAGTTTGTAGGAAACATAACGTAATTAACGTAGACGACATAATGCGTACATGATAACTCACATAGATATACTCGTACATATATGACTTAGGCAGTGGCGTATTTTCAAATTGTTTGTGGAGGAGGGGGGGTCTAAATATTAAGTACCTATAAGTTTATAATATAAAAAAAACACATACGAGTTATGATGTAATAATTATATTATTTGTATTATATTATGTTTATTTCACTACTATAATTATGATTACCTACTATTTAATCATATATTATGTTACGTCGTTATCGTCGTAGTTTTCGTCGTCGGACGGCGACGACGCGACAAAAATAACCAAAAGTTAAACCCAAGTTATTTATACAAATATTGTATATATATTTTTTTTTTATAATAGAAACATTAAAAACCTATAATATAAATATTCTCTTTCTTGGTACCTACGTGCCAAGTTATTTATGAATTTTTAAATTTTNGTCGAGACCCAAGTCACTGGACTTAGGTAGGTAGTAGGTACCTATATAATTTATGTCATCTTATCGATACGCCATAATACGGCGTGTATCTATACGGTCGTAGCCGTACTTTCAAAGTCCAAAAGGCCGAAGACTCATATATGACGAGACGTGTTAGACGATTTCCAAGTGAATCAAATAATAGTATTTTACTGGTGAGAAATTATAGTGGGTACAGTAGCGCGTGTGTGTTGTGTGCCGAGAAGTTGCTCTAGTCTCCGTGGTTACGATACATCTGCCTGCAGAGCTGTAGGTATAGGTACTCCGAGCTCCCTTATATTATGTAGTACCGCCTTCCCCGATGCAGCGACTCGTGTGTTTTTCGGGCATGGTCTTGTTTTCGGTTGATGTTATCATTTTTTGGAAGAGCGACTACTGACTAGTTTGACTAGTTTAACTACGTCTAGACACTAGACACGCACCCGGCTGAAATTCCGTCGTATTTTCGAACGTTTATTACATCGTGAAATGTCAACCACTATACCCATTCGATGTTTTCATAGTGGCTCATATAAATTAACCATAAATGTTAATTTTATTCATATTATGTCATATTCGTGAAGAGCTCGGTTTCGAGTTAGGTAGCAATATATTATACATTATGATAGGTCGATGTATTCCCTGTTATATAATATTCGGTAAATTCTAGGCCCGCGATATTATACAGTATTATATAGTAGGTATACAAAATAAATAAATTGCCTCAGCGTGTGCAGTTTGTGTGGAAAAAATTACATTGGCACCGGGTGCTTACTGCTTTAATAAAATATATTATTGAAATCACAGATGATTATAGTCTATTAAAGTTACCCAAGTATAATTTTTTTTTTATTATTTATTAATACGGCTTCAACATTAAAGTCATTAGCCGGGAACAAAACATGTTTACAAGTTGTTTACAATCATCATAATATTTAAATAAAAATAATATATATTATATAGTATAGTACAAGTTTATAATATAGTGATAATGGTATAGGTAACAATAGTATATAACTATTTAGATTCTATTATATAGATTGGTTATTTTAAGGAATGTTATTAAATAGTTAAAATTGTCTATACTTAGAATATCTCTTAATGAGGAAAAATTGTTCTTTGTTCGGTTAGATTAGGGTATTCTAGGAGTATGCGTGTGTTATGGAAATCGGGGCGTTGTTGCGGAGTTCGCAGTTTGGTCTCGGCTCTCTTCTCATTAAGTGGACGTGTGTGATGTTTGTGTGCCCAATTTTTATCCGTGCCCATCCAAGTATAATTATAATATTACCAATGAATAAAATGTAATGAATTCATTGATTTAATGGAATCTAATCGTCACTGTCGAAGAGGTGATTTAATAATATTATTAATCTCTGGGGAATAATAATACCTAATTAGTTAATTATTCGACTTATCGCTGTTGAAAACTGCAGAGATACTGCTTAAAATCTTTTAAGTAAATAATATTAAATTACTACTAACATTTATTATAATAGCTAATGCCAGCAATAAGTCTACTAAAAAAATATAAAAAAAAAATTAAATAATAATAATAACATATTCATAAGTACTTTGTATTCTTACGCGCTGGGAAATGTACGTTTCTATATATTATACTTATACAGTTATACCTACCTACTAATGCAATATATTACCTTCACAAAATATTATATTATGTTAATGTTCACATTCTTATAGAGCAGTGGTTCCCGACCGGGGGTACGCGTACCCCAAGGGGTACTTGCGATGATCTCAAGGGGTACGCGAAAAAAATTGAGTAATTGCGGACAAATATTGAATTTGGTTAATTTAAAACTATTCGTTTCGGAAATATGCAATATACGTTATTACAAATGAAAACTTGTGTCACACAAATAACAATTTTTTCTTATCTTATAGATGTGGATAACAGAGTATAGAATACCAATACTACATAGAATACTGTCTTATTATAGATTATATAATAGGTTGCGGTGTTGGTGTGTATTGAGCTTCGGCCAGTTTATATTGTTATCATTTATCAAGCATTCGTACACACGGGTAAAACTTGATTTTATAATGGAATCAGTATGACAGTATGTCGATTGCTTTCAAACTGTGATTATTGTACGAAAACTTTTCTTATTTATATTTTATAATTCGTTATTTTCCATATTGTTTATTAAATAAGTAAAATGAGTAATTTTTTATGTGTCTTATTACTCAAAATAAAAATATATACATTTATTACATTATATTATATTATTGTTATTTTGAATTAAATGTTTTAAGAGTGGTTACGTGAAAAAAATTTAAAAATATAAAGAGGGGTACAATCTAGAAAAATATTAAGCTTAGGGGTACTGAAGAAAAAAAAGGTTGGGAATCGCTGTTATAGAGTGACGACGATAAAATTGAAATAATTGTTGGCGATAGAAATCTTATTAATTTTCAGGTCGGAGATTAGTGTTCTATAATGGGGCTCGTGGAAAAATAATATATAGATTATACACAGCGTCCCCGTTACAGCTAACAAATATTACATCCAAATTTTCCATCTGCACTAACAATCCACGGATATTTTTCTTTAAATTCGATCCATTGAGACTCATTCCACACCATTGGCCATTTTTTGTTTTCGATATTACTACTATTACTATTGCTAGGACTCACTAACGTTAAGTTATCGGTGGTTTTAGATATTTCTAGTAAAATAATATTATTATTTTTTTTTTTTTTTATTCGAAGGGTTTTCATTATTTGCCGATTTTCTTTTTCTTTCTAATAAACTTCCCGTTTTTAACCAACTATCCATATTATAACTGCTTATTAAAATAAATTTGCAAATAAAATAAACACGTACCTTTTTATTGATCGACTGGACATAACTTATACACAGATATGATACACGAATCACTTTCAACTGCAAAATGAAAAATGAACACACCATACACATACGGTAATGTGCGACGGCTGGACGTTTTATTTTTATCTAAAATACAGAAATTACAGCACTAATGTTATTTGATTGTTATATTATCTAATCTAAAGTTCATTGCCGTCAATCGTTGCCCAATATATATATTTAATTATATATATATAAATTATATTTTATACAAATTGTCTAACTTAACATTCTTAGTTTTTCTATCAACAATTTTTATAATAATCTAATGACTTTTATCTTTATATTACCTATTTGTTAATTTCACTACAACAGAGAGTATACGACAGAAAGGTATACGGAGTTTATCAGAAATAACCAGAAAGTATACCCTCCACTACAGCACTGCTAATAGGCAGGAGGAGTTACACGTGATAATACTCACTCGTATATATTTATGTGCGGGGCCATCAAATATTTTGCCCTGGGCGAAACTTCAAAATGCGCCTTTATGTATTTTTAATTATTATGAAAACTCAACGATGAATGTTTTTTAACGCGATTTAAACAATTTTTTTCTTTATAAATATACAAGCGTTTGATAATTGTATTAAAAATCAATAAATATTTAAAATAATAATGTATTTACAAATTATAAGTATAACATAATAACATTTATAAGTTATATGAGTAAATAGGTACGTTAATTACTTTTACTTATTAATTACGTTTAAATTATAACTTTTCTAGCTTTTTTCAATGCAGAGTTTTCAATAAGTTCGTTTATTTCTAATGTATTTACCAATGTATGTTCGATGGATAAAATAGCCATATCAGATATTCGATTTTGTCTTATTGTCGACCTCAAATAGTTTTTTATGAGCTTTAACTTACTAAATGATCGGAAAGTACGTGCCTATCTAGAGACTATAACATATTAATATTTATTATTTATAATACTCTATAAAATTTATATGAATATCAGAATATGTTTACAATTTTTTTTAAATTTAATTTGTTCGATGTAACACGAGTTTTTAATATTATACTATTATGAGCCGCAGCTGTATAATTTTATAAAAATAATAAACTCAATCACATATAGATACCTGTAAGGACGAAAGGCTGTAGTAAAATAAAAATTTTCAAGAGCCCAGGACTGAGCCCAAGACAAAACACAAATGAAGAAATAAATAATCAATGAATAATAAAATATAAATGTAATAACTAATAATCAATTTTTAGTAGCTAACGATAGCTACTGTTGTATAATACTCAGTAAACACGAGACATTAAATCTATATTTGCATTAATCAGAATAATTTTGAAATAAAAATAGATGGAATTTATAATCGTTGTATACGTTTATCATTTTTAATTAATCATAATACATATAATATAGACTATAGAGCATATTAATATATTATTACGTATATTTGTACATTTATTTTATTCCTATAAAGTACACAGCAGAACATTATGACTGTGAGACGGTACCAAATTATAGGCATTAAGTTTAAATATATTAAAGCAATGTCGTATCGGGTGCGGACAACAGACATACCTAATATTATTTAAGACTATAAGATAATTATTTAAGTTTAAGAACTTTCTGTACTTAGATCGATTGTATTTACTACCTAACTAATTATTGGCGTAGTGGGTACCTACTTTTATATAAAAATATTTTAATTATTAGATTTTATTTTCAACAGTTTCTTCAAATATTAGAAAAAAGGATATTGAAGCTTCTAGAAATAAAATATACAACATCGACTGTTGTAATTTTTAACATAGAATTCAAGTTTTTAATTTTTACGCCTCCTTAAGAATTGCGCCCGGGGCGTAGGCACCTCTCGCTCCCGCATCGCTACCGCCCTGGATTTATATGGATTTATATGGGGCGAACTACAAATAGGTAGGTAAGTATAGGTGACACTAATTTACATAGGTATACTAAAGAATTTATTTCTGATTACATCGACGACGACCGCGGACTCATCATCGTCTATGAAAAGGCTCTCTAACACAAGATATTTAAATCAGATTCATTGTGTATATAAATAAGTAACCACCTACCTTCCTGGACGGACGGCTATTCTTTGGTACACAAATATACCAACGCGACATATTGTTGCTTTACAATAATGTCGTATTTGTTATGGAAATCATGCATGGTTATATATAATATAAGGAGCTCCTTTAGGTGGGTATTATAGAATCGTTTTGCACCCAGCTAGATGTGTTTGTATTCGAGGGGCAGCCTATAAAAAGAGATCGTTTCATTAGACATCGGTTTTAGTCTGTCAAAATGCATTGCCCAGAGAGGTACATCAAACACAACGGTATGCAGCAGAAGGAAGCCAAGGATACCTTGACTGCATATATCGAGAAAATGGTGTGGACTTCAAACGAAATAGTTTTGGACATAGGGTGTGGACCGGGTGACGTGACGTCAGATATCCTTTATCCTTTTTTGAAAAATAAAATCAAACAGTTGGTATGTAACTCTATTTAAGTCGCTTGGAATAATATGATAATTGTTGTAAATATTGTTTTTGATTATTGTACCTGCCTATTTATTTATGACGATGTCGATTTTTTAGATTGGCGTTGACAAATCCGTATAAATGGTAGAATATGCTAAAAAAACGTTTGGGAACTCCGAGATCGATTTCAAAGCTCTGGATATCGAAAACGCCGACGACTGCAACTCTTCTTATTCCCGCGGATTCAACAAAATTTTTTCATTTTTCTGCTTTCACTGGGTTCATAATAAAGCCGATTCCTTGCTTAATTTGCACACGATGTTGGGAAGTGGTGGAGAAATTTTGATTAACTTCTTGTTAGTCAATCCGTTGGTTGAATTGTACAAATGTATGGACGAAGAATGGCAAAAATATGTTAAGGTGAGTAGTTACCCATTTATCTTTTTTTAGGTTTTATTTCAATTAATAAAATAATTTACCATTTTATTTATTAACAGTTAAGAAAATTTATATACTCAGTCGAAAACCTCGAGGTTAACCTATTAATGGTGATTAAAGTGACACCCATACAAATTCAACTTATAATATACACTTTAAGCGAACTTTATTTTATTCAAGGCTTGAAAACGAATTACAATTTTTTGATTTTGATTTCAATTTTGCTAACAATATTAGATTTTTCTGATTTAAATTTAAAAAAGTTTATGGATTTCATAATTTCGTACTTTCTATTTCGTTGCACAATATCTATTTAATTAATTTTGATATTTTAATTTTTTAAATGTGTTAACGATTTTACATTTTTACGATTTCAATTTTGATTTCCATCAGAGGATCGTTGTTCGTGAGTTTCTTTCACTCATTTTTACGTGAGGCTGTGGAAGGGTTAAATAATCGAAAATACTTACCAATAAACAATATATACTTGTTAGTTATTATTGAATTTCTAATTTGAACCAAATTTCTTTTGAATTTTAAATCAAATTGTTATTGTATATAAACGTTGTACAATTAATTTTGATATAAATCGATTTAAATTTTATGTTACCTACTTTTGATTTCATAGAGGATTTTTACTATTTTTATCGATACTTAAAATTGATTTTGAAATTGATGCAGGACCTACAGCACATGGCTCAAGATTTGTTTTCACAAGATGAATTGAGAGAAATGTTCGTCAATGCTGGATTTCGAATCATCAGCATAGAATCAAGTGTCAAAAAATATGCATATCCAGACATCTCATCATTTTTGGGTAATTACGATCGCTTGTATTTTTATTACTATTATTTTTTATTCGATCAAAACTCAAAAGCTACAATGACAATGATTTTTAGCTAACTACCTATTTAAAACTATTTACTCTAATTATCTCATTATCGGGACTCGTAAGTTTATGCACTAAAAAACGCCTGAATTGGTGTATGTATGCAACTATATTATGCTCCGAAAAATGTTCAAATGTGCATTCAAAATCGTCAATATCATCACACAGTAAAAACTTGTACGCTTGAAAAAAAGTACTATCAATTAATTTTTTTAATTTATCAAGTAAACTCAATATCTTCCAAATTATTTTTGATTTAAAAACTATATTACCTAATAAATACATTTTTTTAGTTTATGCGTTTGTTTATATTATACTTTGCTATTTTTAAAAGACTTCACATATTCAAATTAACACTTGAACAATTCATTATGTTTGTCAATTCTTCGTATCTAGAAAATAGAAATAGAATCTGTGGTTGATTATATACTATATCGAATTCATACATTTAGTCTATTTTTTTAAAGGATAAATAATAATGATTTTAATTTCGTGAAAAACCTGTGTTTTAAAAAAAAAATTATTGCAGTTGGACAATCCTTTTCGATTTTTAATATAAAAAATATCACACCTTACTGCTGTACTTATCTATTTTAGATTCTGATCCGAACTATGAATGTATTGATTTTACATGATGTGTGTTTTTTTATTTATTTTTTTTTTTTTGTGTCTGTCATCACGGTTTGGGGCAGTAAAAGTGTTTCAATTTTGTTTAACAGCGACTTTAATAGTAGGAAAACGAATCTAGTTGTTATATTCGAGAGATCAAAGTAAAAAAATTCCCAATAGTTTTCAAAAGCGACAGGTATAACAACAAAAAATTAAAGAAATACGGTTCAAAATCAGTTATCGAAAACATCGATTTTGGTTTTTAGTGTATAACTCTAAAAAAATGACTGTAGATACATGCAATTTTCTGTAAAATTTTCAAAATATTTTGATTTCATTGAACTATAAATAGGCATATCAACATTTTCGATTATTATTTGTTTTTTTAAACTAATGCCAATGAAAAATTTTTCGCTAGGTCAAAAAACTTGTAAATTTAATACAATAGGTTCCTCGTAAGTTGTTGTTAGTGGAAAAAAAAAATAAGCTTTAATCTGCAATGGTTTTTTTATGCGCTTTTGAATTTAGAATTTTGACAAAATTCGTAAAAATCTCGAAAATTAGCAAATTATTTTGAGTTAGAAATTCATAGTATTTTTTTTTATATATCCAAGGTATAAAAAAATTAATACTTGTTTCCTTATAAGTTTGTCTAACTTTATCAAAAAAAAATTTTTTACCGTTAATTCAAATTAAATTGTTATGAGCGTTTGAAGTTGAAATTTTTACAACATATTATTGACATATACTCGTATATATTGACTCGATTTCTCAGTAGCGATTAACTGAAGAAACATGAAACTTAGGTACACATTATGTTTATTTCATCAATTCATATACTCGATCAAATGTTCAAAATATTTTGACTCGTTTTGAGCTGTCAACGGACATTTTCAATTTACATTTTTTTTTTCTATAAATGTCAATACAATTTTAGTGGTTTCGTCAAAAAGCATGAACATTTAATATAAGGCTCTTGATATTATATTGTTTACAATCACTTACACGCTTTTTAGTGTTTACTTCGTACGTTTAAAAATATATAGAAGAACATTAAATTTGACGTAGGCATAAGTCATACAATTATCTATATTTTTTCGTAATTTTATTAACCATATTAACCATTATTGTTTAGGGGATATTTTGCTGAACGATTAAAAATGAAAATAAACAATAAATCGCATAAATAAATAATAATGTACATTTTAGTTAAGAGTCTAAAGTAATTGCATTATTATAATTACCTATTTATAACTTGAAATGTGAAAACTGAAATTTATATGTATAATGAATAAAATACCTCACAATTATAAAATATGCGAATAGAAATTTTTAAAAAAATGGTAAGTGGTCTGCTGTACATTATTTGTCTTGTAGATCATTGCAATAACCGGCGTGTTAAATTTAAATTCAATGATATACAATCAATGTATACAAAAACACAGTCACCTGCCTATAATATTAACATTTTTACGAAGTAGTTATATTTGTTGATATTATTTATTTTACCATTAAGTATTGGGCAATAGCAATATTATGAGTTAAATTAATTTGCGTTTAAAAATGTCATTGTGAGTATAAAATATGATGATGTAGGTACTTTGAAAGTTTCAAATAACCACGAACAATATTTTTAAATTACAGCCAAATAACTAAAATCGTTGTTGTTTGTATCAATATATCTATAATTTCGTGGAAATTTGAAATTAAAATGTCTGTCGGAAAAACTGTGTTTATATATTTTTTAGATTTTTTGTCTGCAGTATGATCTATTTATGAGAGTTTTAAATGTTCAATCCTTAGTATAAAAATTGACTATTTCATAATTGTTTGATAAAGATGACTAAATTTTGAAGAATTTTGTGAAAATGTGAACTCTAAATAGGTTCTTATAAAAAAAGCATGGTGACTGTAGATATTTAATATTTCTCAACTGCTATTAAAATAAAGTATCTACTATCTATGGTTAACAGCTTTTGAACTACAACAAAATGAAAAAAAAACCGTTCGATATCAATGTCGTTAATTTATGGCTGAAAATCTAATTTAAACAAAAATTAAACATCAAACTCTTATAAAAAAAATAGTTTGACTTGTTATAAGGTAGGAAAACACGTATGGGAAAACTTTTATTACATTTTTAAAGGTTTTTTATTTTTTTTATTTTTATTTTTATAATTTTTTTTATGAATTTCTTACTTCTTTCATATAGGTAGGGAATGTAAAAATTATTTATGAATTATAATATTATGTAGATATCTAGTTAAAACTTAATCTTTCAGCACTCATTTTAATTACGCAATTAAAATGCATTTTTTTATAAGTAAAAGTGACCATTGATTTGATAATTTTAGGTTATTTATAAAATTAATTGTTTCAAGCTTCTATAAAACAAATATGATGAGTGTGATCAAATTATCTTAATATTTTGAGAACTTAAGTCTAAAAACTGTTGGGTATAATTATCAATACTAGAGTGTTGTCAAGTTTAATTTTCGAAACGAACTATTAAACTAATCACCAGTTGTAAATGAACTGGAAAACAAACAAAATAATGATAAAGAAGTTAGTTTTTTTTATTAACAACTTATTGCGGTACCAATATACAGTACTTATTAATTGGTTAATACCAGTAGGTTTCATCTATTTAATATTAATTATGTATCTGATTCTGTGAACAGTTGTAGCCAGCAGCTAGCATCACAGATTTCTATTTAGTACTGTAGTATACATGTTCTATGGTTAGCAGCCCCTTATCATAAAATTATAATTTTTAAAATAAAAAAATTATAAAAAAAAAATTTGTCTTTTATACATAGGTACCTACATAACGGCGCCCTTGTTGACTGTAGTACTAATGCCTAATAGTAAATTAAATTACTCTAATCACCATAATATCATAACATTTACTCAGGAATATTATAGACTGACAGAATGTCTCCGTCAGAATCGTTTTTCGTTTTCGCAATGATTTATTGTACTCAAATTTAACACAACCATTGCAACTACTCTTTAGACACCTATTGTATAGCATAGTTAATATTTTAACATTTTTTCAACTTATTCAGTTAATTTTATAAAAATTAATTTAAGAATTGAAATAACTTAGAGTTTTTCAGTTGATTCAAAAATAATTGTTCAAGTTAAAATTAAAAATGTTTTTTAAATGTTTGGTTTCAATAGATTTTTAATTTACTCATGGTGGATATAATCTATATTATTATGTATCACTATTCACACTGGAAAAAAAATGTAACTTTAACTTTTCAAATAGGTAGTCATCCACAAATTAACTCAAAGTGCAAATTGTTATTGTAGGTAGAAAATACATTGTCATAATTTATTTCTCATAGAAATGGCTAGATTGTCAATTAAATTGTTTAAACTTATTTTTTGTTTTTGATGCCATGTACTAACCATATGTTTAGGAATATTTTTTAAACATCATAATCTAATATTTCATAAGAATAAAAAAATTTCCGCTGTACGCACATTGTTTTCGCAAGTTTAAGAATTATTAGGAAGTTTAAAACTCCAGGCACATACGCAATCACCTGTTCATTCTCACAATTTCTACAAGAACACCAACTTGTTAAATTAATTTGATCTCTCATTCTAACTAATTGCTGTCTGTTCATATTCCTAGTATTCCTAGTAACCTAGGTAGTATATCTGATATACCTAGTAATCGAAATTGGCAACCCCAGTTAAAAATGTAATATATGGACACTTGCCTACAGGCTACAGCCTACTTTATACTTAAAAAGAATTGAAATCAAAAAGATATTCAAGATTTTCCTAAATATATTACATCACATACAATATGTCAATTGTTAGTTTTTTTATACAATAATAATAATATTACTTCCTAATTAGTGGGTATTCAGTTTTATGTATTTTTATTTATATTTTATTGTGTAGCTTTTCATGAATTTATATCAGTTTTTACATTAGAAATTTCATAATTGTAATACTTTATTTTAAATTTTTGAATTATGGAGTATAAAAATACCTAATTAATCAACGTAAGTAAAATAAAAAAACCGTTTAATTTAATTTTTAACTTTTTTTGTTTTGTTTTACATTTAAATTGAATTGATTTTCATGTCTAAAAATACTTTGTGTAATGATTGGTGTGACTTGGGTTTTTTTTAATGACAAAAAACTTTAATTAGGTATCTTTATAGAAATATTGTATAGGCAGTTAGTACAATAATAATTATGTATTGACACAGAATACAGATTTGATTTTTTATTATTATTTCTTGATTATTTATCTTATTTTATATTTGTGTTTTTAGATGCCGTCAAAGCTGTAGATGAAATATACAGTATTTTGCCACAACATATGCATGACAGATACACCACACACTTTAAAGGTAAAGCATTTGAGAAGCAAATGGTTGAAATATGTCCAATCACAGGAAAAGCAGTCTTTAAATATCATCCTATTAATGTGCATGCTATCAAAGATTAAAATTTAAAACAGAATAATCAATAATAACTTTATGATTTATAAACAACAGGCCATAGCATTACAGAATAATTGGAATATTAATATAGAAAATATCTTTAAGAAATATTTTATATTATTATAATAATTTATATACAGTTAAAACATAAATAAACAACTTAAAACATAACAAAGTTATTCTATTGTTGCATTTAAATTTATTTCAGGTACAAATTATGTGCTGTTAGAGGTATTGAAGAACTTTTAACTCTGTTTTTAAAACACCAAATTCTCAGTAGGTATGATATATTTTATTATATTATTAACAAATCATTTTTAAATGTATCACATTATATAGGTAGGTAGGTATGTTATGTTTAAAAACCCAGATTTAATTGATTCCGCAACTTTTTTTGCAGTTAAGATAAACCGAATCTGATTAAATGTATAGCCGATATACACTTTATGTGTTATGCCTATTTAATTTTATAATGCAATTTTTTACAATTTTGTGAGTTTAAATGAACAAAATATTTAACTCGACTAAATGTTTTGTATAAAAACGCTATTATGACATTGTTTAGAAACCGAGTTTTTGTTGTGTGGTACCATAAAGCCATTATTAAGAGGCATTATCAATAAATATGTAGGCGGTAATCTAGAAATTCGCTAGAGCAAACCGGTTTAAATTTCCCCTTAAAATGTAAATCGGTTTGGTTTAAAGAAATTCGCTGAACTAAACCGATTTAAAATAAAATGCACCGGTTTATTTTTACTTAGACCACCACAACTAGGTGGTTTAAAAACACCGGTCCCGATTCGTCCCCTCCTAATTTTTAATAATCCCCCTAATTATTCTGTTATCGTAGTTATCTGGAATTTATATTTTTATAAACAAATAATTTATAAATAGAATTGGTTTTGTACTTATTAGTTATTACTTAATATTATATTTACTTGACTAAGCTACTTATATGTCACTAAGGTGCTGTGTATAGTAGTTTATTTTATTACCCTATAGTACAGTAAACCTTACTTATAATACATACAATAAATCATTATTCAAGTCATCAAGATGTCAAGTATTTGGAATTTTGTTGATGAGGTTGATGAGGATCAGATAATGGATAACTACATACAAGGTACTTATGTAGTCTTGTAAAAGATACTTTTAAAAAGTATTCAAGTACAGATACAGATACTTTTTTTAAAAAGTATTTAAAATACGTATTTGAATACTCGAAAAAAAAGTATTTAAGTACAAATACAAATACTTTTAAAAAGTATTTACAGATACTTTTAAATACTTTCAAATACTTTTTTAATATGTTTTACTTTTTTACCTTGGCCTAATGACCTTATAGATAAATTGAATTATTAGTCAACTAAATTAATTTTTTATTTTAGCACTCTAGTTTTACTTAAATTAATTAGAATAAGAATAATTCAGCATTTTTTGGTCTTTGGTGTATGATGTCCACCAAATACTATAATTATAATACTTTGACAGTTTGACAACAATATAATGTATTATAAATATAGTCTTATTGACTATACAGTATACACTATACAATATTCATTCATTACTCATTATTAATTTTATAAATGTGTCATAGTAGCTATTATTATTATTAGGTATCAAGAAAAGTTGCAATTTTTTTTTAAAACTATTTTTTATTTGATTTACAGTAGTTACATGTAAAATTATTCTAATCATATTTTGATTTTTTAATCTGTAATAAATAATTTATTGCATTTAAATAGCATAATTTTATACATAATTCGAGTAAAGGACAAAGGTATTTCCGATTTTATTAGGAAATCGACGGACTGTATTACATTCAATTAAATGGATACACATAACCTAGTATAGGCCACTAAAAATATTACAATATACCTACCAAAACACACCATGAACGATCTATAAATAAAAATCTTGTACAATTTCAAATTTTTTTTATTCAATTTAAATTTGGTAATAAAATAAAACGAAAAAAAGTATTTAAAAATAGTATTTGATTTTAAATACAGATACTTTCAAAAAAGTATTCAAATACTATACCCAAGTACTTTTTTCAAATGTATTTAGAATACGTATTTAAGTACTTAAAAAGTATTTGAATACTTTTACTCAAATACTTTTACTCAAGTACCTACTTTACAAGACTGGGTACTTATAATATTATAATATAATGTATATTGTATTAGCTTAAACTAATAATGAGTAGGTATAGCTATATTCTAACCATATTAAAATGTTTACTCCAATTTATATAATATACCTAACAATGAACCTTTATTTTTGGTTTTAGTATTGGAAAACGATTATATTTCTGAACTTGATAGTGAACTTGTTAGTGCTGTTGGTACACAAGATACAGAAACCACGGATTCAAGTAAATAAACCTAATTAAATACTGTATTCTAAATTTCTATAATATTATATTATAATATAATATGATATATTCAGGCGCGTACTGGTAAAAAAAGGGCAAGGGATGCTATATAATTGAAAGGGCAAATAGATAACAAAAATTGTTGGGACAATTTTAAAATATGTAGATTATTTATAAAATATTAAAAATACATAAAAACGTAAATAGCTACCAAGTTACAACAAACATTCAAACAAAATTGTACAATATTAGATTACTTAATTTTCTACAATTGTATGGTAAAAAATTAAAAATAAATTGACTGTCTGTGATTAAACATTCAAGTATTATATTTAATTACCTTATAAATATCATAAATCCGATTTTAGCAATTGCAATATAGGCAAGTAGTAGATTGTAAATAGATGACTAAATTAAAATATAAAGATAATTTTTATAAAATATAATATAACAATGTACCCTTATTTTTGGTTTTAGTATTGGAAAATGATTATATTTCTGAACTTGATGTTAGTGCTGCTGGTATACAAGATACAGAAACTAAGGATTCAAGTTAATACAATTAAATATTTAATGTTATATTTACAATTTATGTTTCAACTTAATAGGTATTATATTTGTATTTTATTTTAGATTCGTGGTCATCAAGTGCTACCAAGTTACTAATAACATTAAGAGGAGCTTGCCATGAAAAATTTGAGAAGATCAAAAAAAAGGGAAAAAAATTAGAACAGTGGGATGTGATTTCAAAAGAAATGAAAGCAAAAAATATTAATGTAAGTCCTAAGCAATGCGACGAAAAATGGCGAAGGTTATTAACTCGTTTTCGACAAGTGAGGGATGCATCTAAAAAGTCTAGGAGTGGTGGAATAAAATGGCAGTATTATATATTAATAGAAAATGCCATATCATCTACAGCCAGACAAACAATTTCACCACCAAAAAGTAAATATTTTTATTTTACTAAATTACTTAAATAATTTTAATATTATTGTTTATTCATTAATGAAAGTTAAATTTATTATACTTACATTTTAAAAATATGTATTGTATTAAATTTAGAATTTTCATTAATGATTGATAAATCATTATCTATCTATCCTTTTGTACTGATTTTAATAAATTTTTAGATTTGTTACATGAGTCAACCAAAGTTACAAACAGTTCTATTGAAATGCCAGAGTTAGAATCTTCAATATCACTTTCAACAACATCCGAATCATCTTTTACAGGAACACCAAAACCTTTATTTAGCCAAAACAGTCATGAAAAGATACCTGCTTGGTTTACTAAGTTTGAAAAGTTAAGAAATGATCAACTAGAGGCAACTAATAATAATGCAAATCAACTAAACATGCGGTTAGCAAAATTCATAATTATATTTATGTTTATTTAGTCATTTTGGTTTTAAACAAATGCTTTTATTCTAAACTTCCTTTTATTTGATCTGCTTCATTTTATTCATTTGTTTCATTCACTTAAAATATACTATGATTCATTATGATAAATATTACTCTTTTCACTATTAGTCTTGACAAGTTGGAAAAAAGAGATGAAATGATGCTGAATACTCAAGAAAAATTATTAAAAAAATTAGATGATGCAAATCAAATTGAAATTCAAAAGATGGAACTTTTCAAAAAAATTTATGACATCAACACATAATGTACTTATTTTTTCAATATTTTAATTTGAGACCAGTATTACAAAGTTTTTTCATTGGTATAGTAAAGAGAGGGCCAGTTTTTATTTTTATTTTGTTATTTACATTTTCAATTTGTTTTTATTACTAGAAAATTTTTTATTGTTTTGTACTCTATTATAATGTTATGTAATTAATAATTAATATTAAAGATAAAAAGGATATATTATAACATTAATAACAGTGTTTTAAACTTATTCATTTATTTATTTTTTTTTTTAATTAATGGTTAATGTATCACAAATTAAATTTCTTTTGGTTGTACCGCTAATAACTTCATTTCTTATTTCCTGTAAGTTCAATTCAGTTTGACTAGGTACAGCAGCATCAAATGTATCTTTGTTAGATATGCATATATTATGTAAGCAGCATGCAGCAGTTATCACTTTGCCACAAAAATCTTTTTTGTATAAGTCCATGTGCCTAAAATTAAATTACATTAGAAAGTTTTTAATTATCTATAAAAATACATTTACACACTTTAGTTTTCGAAATCTGCAGATCAATTTGCCGAATGCCTGCTCAATTAAAACCCTTGTGCTACTCAGCTTGTAGTTGAAATTTTTTTGTCTCAAACTTAGATTACCATTATCTTTATATGGTGTCATGAGGCCTTCGGTGAGTGGATAGGCACCATCACCAAGAATATGACATGATTTTGGGAACAAAGACAATGGATTATTAAGGATTAATTGGCCAATTTTACTGCATCGATAGATTCGAGCATCATGAGAACGCCCTGGCCAACCAGCAAACACATCAATAAATTTCATCTCGGCATCAACAATTCCCTAAAATAAAATGAATAACTAAAATATCTATTTAAACAATTGAATTTAAAACAGTCACGGAATACCAACTTGCAGTACAACAGATGGAACTTGTTTTCTGTTGCAAAACATATTTCTATCCAACTTTGGCATTTTAGTTCTTTTTTCCCATGGGAATAAAGTATTTATATGGCACCCATCAATACAGCCAAATACATTTGGAAATGAGCTTAATCCTCTTAAAGAATTAAATTTTTCAATATTTTCTAATGCAGCTACTCCTGTAGGCCATACAATTATCTCACTAGCTACATCATTTATAGCTAATAAACAGTTTGTTATAATTCCATGGCTTGTACTCTCTGCTATGTTAAAGCGATTACCAATTTGTCTGAAATGCATATTAATTGTATCTCAAATAGTCAAATTATAATTGGTCTGTAAGACTGTAAATGTATATTATATTTGACAGCCCTAGTAATGATTATAGGGCTGTGAATTTAATGCACTAAAACACTTTAAAAAATGCCAAAAAATATAGTATAAAGTGCACTTAAAATGGTTTTTATTTTAATTTTTATAATTATATTGGTATTATAGGATATTATACATAGTACATACATAAAAATGTGTTTATTTAATAAAAAAATGATAAAAATGTTGATTCAATTTGAATTTCACCTGAAACATTTATAATTGTATTTCAAATATCAATTGGCAGAATTTAATTAAAAATACCAAAAAAGGAAAATATGATTTACAAACGCAAAAAAATAAAAACGTATAAAAATGCAAAAATAAAAGTTTCATAAATGGATTCCTTGTTACATAATTCAAATGATGTACTTACAATGCTACGTTTCACAATTACTAAAAAAAAAATGCACTTTCCAACAAATTCACATTCCTAGTAATGAATTATTATTATTTAGTAGGAATATCCTCACCGATGTGTTTCACAATTTGCCATAAACCATATAAATATTAATATCTGTTTTTCGACATTGATTTTTATACCTGATTGTAACAAAGCAGGACCAATACATTCCATCAGAACCTAGGTAGCAAATATGTTAAGCCTTTTTCAGTTAGGAGCATAAGGATAAGATATAATGTAAAGATGAATATCTAATAAGTCAGACTACCTTAATACTACATCTGTTTAAGCGAAAATGAGACTTGAATTCTTTATTTGTGAATTTTGGTACCAATAACTCTGCAAAACCTTTAATTTTAATTTTAATTTTGTTTTTGCTCTCATTCTCAGCATTAGTTAAAATTATCATATCTTCTTCAAGTGATGTATCATTAAAAGTAAATTCGTTAAGATGAACTAATACATCTAATAAGTAGGTATTTACAAATAAAATATTATTAATAATAATATTATTATGAAGTTATTTAAACAACAGCATCAAAGCTCACTTTCACGAATAGGACATCCTTGCACTACAAAATTACTTATGTTAGTTTTACTCATAATGAAATCATTTAATACTTTAAATCTAGGATTATTTTTATCCATTTTTAATGATAAAACTTTTCAAATGACAGAATGAAATTAAAAATTTAAATAAAAATTAATGACAAATATTAAACTTATTTATTTATATAATATAATATGTGTGTGTGTGTGTGTGTGTTATATTATACGATTTATATGTCTATTATTAATTACTTAATTGTACGAAAAGTGCGGGAAAATAATACATTAATAATTACCTATTATTACAATTTTAATGAAGTTATGACAAAGATATTTAAAAAAACGCGGGTAACTCATATCAACTAAATAAAAAAGTGGGGGTAAACCGATCAATATTCCGAATTTCTATCTAAACCGGACCGGTGTCGTGTAGATCAACATGAACCAGAGTCATGAATCAGAATCAAAATAATCGGTACGGTACCGCACACCGGTTTGCTCTAGCGAATTTCTACAATGTGTGTAATAAGTTATTTTATTAAATAACTAGTTATTCTATAAAATGCCTAAATATGCTCGCTTATATATAATATATACTATATACTATATAATATATACTAGTTAATATTAAAAAGAATATCGATTGGGTTTTCGCTAATGTTTGAAATTTATATTGTTAGGTAGATATGACCCGGATTGGATTAGATAACATACAAGATTTATTGTCGTTGTCGTTTTATTAATAAAGATAATACGATAAGATAATATTGAACCATACCATTCAGCATAGACTATACTTATTAGTGTAAAAGTGTACTGCAAGTCTACCTACTACTTAGTTTGATCATTTTCAGAGGTGACAATTTAGTTTATGTGCAGAAAAGTTTATTACGCTCAGTGACATTTCAGATGTAGATATTTGTTTTCGAAAGGCACCCGAATACAAAAGTATACAATGAAAAATGAAATTTATTGTTTATAAATATATATATAATGTATAGGTATAAATGAAAAAAAATATCTAAATGAGATGGATGTGGTTGGTATTTTGCTAGAAGTTCGTTGATAGTAAGCTCGACTTTCGTAAGCAGCATTCTTAAGTCCACACGATTAGTTATTTGTAACCATTGTCTTTTTTTAGCGAGTAGATTGGGTACTGCACTAAATCCACTTTCAACCAAGTAGTATGATGCCGATGCGATAAAAAATGTTTGAACAACAGCCCACAATCCGCGATAAATGATAGGTATCTGCTTTTGTCGCCAGAATACTTGGTAACCTACCTTGAGCTTTAATTTTAATTCCTTATTTGTGGTTACTTCTATCAATTCTTCTCCCAATTTTGCAGAATTTATGGTTTCTGTCTTTGAAAATGGATCTAAAACCCATTTGGGTATGTCCATTTTCAGAATATCCTCAAATCAATTGTTGAAATCGGAATGTAGTGCTTCCAGGTGTTGACATTATGTCATTCAATCTTCATCATTTTTTTGTAACATTGATAGATTTGGAAATTGTATAAATTCTTTTCATCCTACATTTATTTTGTACATAAGAAGTTTGATCAAAAATGCAGAAATAATATTTTTTGTTTTGATTAAATTCAAATCATCAAACAGAAGCTGCAAATTTGTTTCATTGATTTTTCAAAACAATTCAGTCAAATAAGCAATGTCATTTCTATAATTAATTCAGTTGCCATGTAAAATATCATCTTTAGTTTTTAAAAACTCAAGCAACGAGTCAAACAACTTAAAGAAGCAGTCTAAACAGGCACACTTCGACAACCAACAATCTTTTGTGTGTAATAATAATTGATGGAATTCTTAATCATATTCAGTACAAAGTTGTTCAGACAATCTATTGTTCAATGAATTATTTTTGATTTTATTTATAGCTGAAATTACATATTGTAATGACTTATGTAAGCGTTCACTCAAATTTTTGAAAACTAAATGTAGTCGATGAATGACACAATGTACAGCGAGTACAATTGGTAAAGTTTTTTTTTCAAATATCCAATACTGATTACGGAGAATTATTAAAAATATTATTACATACAGGTAATGAGTTGATGTTTGAACCTTAAAATATACATAATCAATACTATATGAAAAGAGTCAAACTATATACTATCATAGAATATGCAAAATTAAAAATGTAAGATAAATAGAAGCAAAGGCGGAAGCATTCAATAATATCCTGGTGGAATCTCTACAGTTTACAGTTGACCATTATGATTACATCAATTGTTTTGAGGTGTAACTTTGTTTCAAATCAATTTTATCACCTGCAGCAGCCATCATGTCCTTCTTACACGTTCAGGTATTTAATTCGTGTATTCTGTAAAAAATGGACCACATTAGTTTAAATATTTCAAATTTTCAATTTTAATTATTAAAAATATTGTTACATAAATACAATGGGTGGTTGTTGAAACCTTATAATACACATAATTGACACAATATGACAATAGTCTAACAAAATGGTATCGTAGAATAGAGAAAATTGAAAAATGTAATTTGTGATCTTTGAACAATGTGTAATCAATAATAGTATATTTATGACTGTAAGAAAAAACTTTATGTTTTTAAATATACAAGTGAATGATAATGATATATAGTTTAATAAACTGTGTGTAAAAAGAAAATAACATTGAAACATTTCCACACACTTTGGAAGAAGAATTTCCTTAAAATGTTCGAACATCGACATTGTATTTGGAAAAAAATGAATTTTATATATTAATTTTGTAACATTTAATGATTAATGAGGAAATGACAATGTACATACAAAATGAAATAGTTTTATATAAGCAAAGTTTAAAACGGTAATAGATTCAGAAATAATTAGTCAAATCATATTCAATTAAGTACTGGCGAAAGGTTAGGTTAGTGTGGCGTCGGTCGTCGTAAACAACGCACCGTGAGCCGCCTGGGTTTACAAAATTACAGTGGAAATAGGAAAGGCCCATGTTCTGGAATATACGATAACTATCTCGTTAAAGTAAATGCCACAATGAAGATTTTTTTGGAATTTTTTTTCTAACTTCAAAATCTGAGTTTTTTAAATTTATTTTGAGAATATTATCTTGAATGTAAAAATAAACACTCTAGTCGTATTTTTTGCAAAATTCTCATACGAAACGATATATCACATCATTTTTGCGCTTGTCGCACGTTTTTCGCGTCCGAATCGCCAACTAAAAAAAAAGTCGTGCGACACATCGATTTGTATGAGAATACTGCAAGATAATCAGTGTTGATAATTATTTGTTGTCATTGATAATACACGATTAATTAACACATTGTTTTACATTGTCGACTAATAAAAAATATGAAATAATAACAAAATTAGGGTTAACAGAGTTTTAAACGATCAAACTTTACTAATTACTAGCATACATTTGTGTCATACCTTTATTAAATAACTTTTAACTTTATAAAGTTATAATAGTTAGAGATAAAAAAACTACCTATTTGTGTGTTTATACTGAAATTCCAGTTTTTGGAGTTGTTGAAGTGAAGGACATCATAATGGCGCCACCACTGGAAAACAGGTACGTAAGAATTAAACAAGAGTTTGTCAAACGCCTTAGCGCAACACAGAAAGAAAAAACACGTCAACTTTTGGAACGGGTAGAAATTGGAGATAGAAAGCCATCGCAATTTTTATGCCATCTTCAAAGCCTAGCTGACACCTCCATACCGGAAACACTGTGGACGAGCCGACTACCGAAAAGTATTCAGGCAGCTCTTGCGATCGTCAAAGACTTCAAACTCGTGGATCTCGAAGCACACGCTGATAATATTGCAGATGCATCTGGTCCCGGTACTACCACAGATTGCGGAATCAACGGTGAGTAATACTTTAGAAGCTACGTTAAATCTTAAGCTTTCACAGCTAGCATTAGAGATAAATCAGGAAATCACAGCACTGAGAAAAGAAATGGCCGAAATTAACACCCGTTCCGCACGTGGGCCGAGCCCTGACACTAGTGCCCACCGTTCAAGACCTCGATCACGAAGTCGAAATTCACATGGCGTCAATGGAGTTTGTTGGTATCATTGGCGTTTTGGGTCCGATTCCCAGAAGTGTGTAAAACCGTGTACATATAATTCGGAAAACTAGATAGGCAATCACTGATGGCGGCCAGTGAGTCGATGCCATGTCCGCGCCGCCTATTTCTAACCGACCGTGCCTCACAAAGACAATTTGTTATTGACACGGGAGCCGATTTATGTGTATACCCACGTAGGGCAGTTCAAGGTCAACGAGATAAATCAGACTACCATCTATCAGCAGCCAACGGGATGACCATCGGTACTTACGGTACTATTACACTTTCTTTTGACTTCGGACTTCGTCTAGTTTACACTTGGAGATTTGTGGTAGCGGATGTAGCCAAACCTATCATTGTTGTTGACTTCTTAAGCTATTATAATCTTCTGGTAGATGTACGTAATCAACGTCTTCTAGATGGTCTCACTCAACTCACTACGCAGGGCCAAGCTAGGGAATGTGACATACAATCCATCAAAACAGTTGTTGGAACAACAAGGTATCAAGACTCATTACAGGAGTATCTTGAGATAACCCGACCTGTTGGAGTAACCAAGGACATTAAACATAATACCAAACACTACATCCAGACGACACCAGGATTTCCCGTCTCGTGTAAACCAAGGCGTCTAGCCCCTGACAAACTCAAAGGGGTCAAAAAGGAGTTTGAGGCCATGCTAAATTTAGGTATAGCTCGACCATCTAAAAGCCTTTGGTCTTCACCACTAGACCTAGTTCAGAAGAACACTATGGACACTTGGCGACCCTGTGGAGATTATCGTGCACTTAATGCTCGAACTATCCCAGACCACCACCCAGTTCGTAACATTCAAGATTTCACACAATTCTTTCACGGTAAAAAGTTTTTTTCAACAATCGACTTGGTAAGAGCCTATAATCAAATTCCAGTAGCAGAGGAAGATATCAATAAAACAGCAATAATAACACCATTTGGGCTTTTCGAGTTCCCTTTTATGTCTTTCGGGCTTTGAAATGCCGCTCAGACGTTTCAACGTTTTATTGATGAAGTTCTCCGTGGACTTGAATTTTGTTTCAGCTATATCGATGATATACTTGTAGCTTCTGCTTCCGAAGAAGAACACATAAAGCACTTATAGATCATTTTTACTCAATCACTTTCAAGTGTGTTTTTGGACAACAAGAAGTCAAATTTCTAGGTTATCTTATTTCCACGTGTGGTGGTCGATTGCTCCAGAATGTTCGAGCACCGCGCGTCTTCGATAACGTTTTGGAAGGTTTGCACGACCGCCGCCGCCTCTAGAAGCTTCGACAGCCTATATAAGCGCAATATCGTCGCTCCATACACACATTTAGTTGTCAGTCAACCTACGCGTTTTGTTTGGTCGTCTCTCATGTAAATTTAATTTGTTAGCTGTAATATAGTTGTAATCCGTAAACAGTAAAAGTGTTTATTTATTTACATTACATATTACACTTCGCTACATTGGTGACCTCGACGACAAACAAGTATGAACGAAGAAGAATTACACAGTCAGTTGGAGGTGTCTCGCCTTGCAGCATTACAGGTACAGCAAAATCCAACAGCTTCGGTAAATCGCGTCGCCGTTAAGTTGCCACCTTTTTGGGCCGAAAGACCGAGCTTATGGTCTCGCAGGTGGACTCGCAGTTTGCAATTTCGGGAATAACAAGCGAGGAAACAAAATTAATTACGTTGTTGCTCAGCTTGATACGCGTTACGCAGCTGACTTGGTAAAGGCTTATCATCAAATACCTGTTAATCCGGACGATATATGCAAAACAGCCATTACTACCCCATTCGGACTTTTCGAATTCCCTTTTATGACATTCGGATTGCGAAATGCTGGACAAACTTTTCAATGCTTCATTGACGAAATTACTAATGGGTTGGACTTCTGTTATGTATATATTGATGACATTTTGGTTTTCTCTAAATCAGAGGAGGAACACAAAAAGCATTTACGCGTCTTATTCGGAAAACTTTCTGACTATGGTGTTATTGTTAATTAAAAAAAAAGTGTTTTGGGTACTACTGAGGTGAAGTTTCTCGGATACCTAGTGTCTTCTGAAGGCACCCACCCGCCACGGGAACGTGTTGATGCCCTACGGCAGTATCCATTGCCAAAATTGATGCAGGGGTTACACCGGTTTTTGGGAATGGTAAACTTTTATCGCCGGTTTATTCCCACGGCTGCTGACCTACAAGCACCACTTCACGACATTCTCAAAGGCCCGAAAGCAAAAGGTTCCCAATCGGTACAGTGGATTCCTGAGTTGGAAAAAGCGTTCACCACACGCAAAGAAAGCCTTGCAACCGCTACACTCTTAGCACACCCGCATCCGGGCGCACGTCTTGGACTTTTTACCGACGCATCTAGTCAATCTATCGGTGCATATCTGCAGCAACTAGTCGATGACAACTGGTAACCAATAGTTTTTTTTTTCGAAGAAGATGTCGGTAAAACAAGGTGCGTGGCCCGTTTATTACCGTGAATTGCTCGCCATCTATGAATCGGTGAAGTATTTCAGGCACATAGTCGAAGCACAACCATGTACCATTTACACCGATCATAAGCCACTCACATATGCTTTCACTCGAAGCAGAGAAAAGATACCTCCTACGCAACTCCACCAATTGACATTCATCTCCGAATTCACCACTGACATTCAACACGTAAAAGGTGAACAAAACATCGTCGCTAATATCATGTCACGCATTGAAGCTATGTCTCTCCCGCTAGACTACCAAGCTCTTGCTGTATCTCAGGACACGGATGATGAACTCAAACATTTTATTGACAAAAGTTTATCTCTTCATTTGGAAAAGGTACTAGTGCCCAGATCTTCGGCTTATATTTATTGCGACACGTCTACGGGACGTCCACGACCATTTTTGCCTCAACGATTCCGGCGCACGTATTTGATCAGTTACACAACCTTAGTCACCCCGGTGCACGCGCAACAACTCGCTTAGTTTCAGAACGATTCGTGTGGCCATCAATGAAAGGGGATTGCCGTTCTTGGGCACGTGCCTGCGTCCCCTGCCAGCGATCGAAAATAAGCCCACACGTCTCAGCGCCACTGGGAAACTTTGAAACACCTTCACGCCGATTCAAACATGTTCATGTCGACATCATCGGTCCACTACCGCCATCTCAGTCCTTTAGGTACTGCCTGACGGTAATCGACCGCTGTACAAGTTGGTCGGAGGTGTACCCATTCGAACGGATAACGGCAGATGATGTCACTAAGGGTTTCCTCAATTGCTGGATTTCACGCTTCGGGGTACCTCAATACGTTACAACTGACCGTGGTACTCAGTTTGTTTCAGCCACTTAGAAAACTTTAGCGAAACGTTTTGGTTTTACACTCCGCCCCACTACCAGTTGGCATCCTGCTGCGAACGGATTCATCGAACGAATGCATAGGCAACTAAAGGCAGCCATCATGACCCATGCAAAGGATTCGTGGACTGAGTCACTGCCCATTGTGCTTCTCGGAAAGCGTTATTCACTTAAGGAAGACTTAAAGGCCACGTCTGCAGAACTTGTTTATGGTGAGCCCCTTAATCTTCCTGGCGATTTCTTTGCAGATAATCAAGAAAATAGCAGTATGAACGACCCTACTAGCTTACTTGATCGTCTTCGTATTGTTATAAATAAAATTCGTTCAGTACCTGCATCTCGCCACTCAAATCCACGATCATTTGTTTTTGCGGACCTCAAGGACTGTTCACATGTATTTCTCAGGGAGGAAGGTGTCCGAGCAGCACTTCAACCACCATATCAAGGCCCCTACGAAGTACTTGCCCGTAATGACAAGACTTTCACAATAAAAGTTCGAAACCAACCAGTTACGGTTACAGTTGATAGGGTAAAACCCGCCTATCTCCCGGCGAACGAATTCACAACTGATGGCCAGGCCCATGCTCTACCAGCGACTACTCCGAATACGCCCAATTAACATCAACCGCCTAAAACCGGTCCATCGACTCAGCCAGTAAGAACAACCCGCTCAGGCCGCCGAGTAAGATTCCCGGAAATTTATGACTCCTGCTAATTCCACTCCGCAGAGAGGTGGTGTGGCGGTCGAATGCTCCAGAATATTCGAGCGCCGCGCCCGCGCGTCTTCGATAACGTCTTGGAAGGTTCGCACGACCGCCGCCGCCTCTAGAAGCTTCGACAGCCTATATAAGCGCAAGATCGTCGCTCCATACACACATTCGGTCGTCAGTCAACCTACGCGTTTTGGTTCGTCGTCTCTCGTGTAAATTTAATTTGTTAGCTGTAATATAGCTGTAATCTGTAATCATTAAGTGTTTATTTATTTACATTACATATTACACTTCGCTACACACGGAAGGTACATGTCCTTTACCTGACAGAGTCACCGACATCTTGAATTACAAGAAACCGAAAACCGCAAAAGGATTAAGACAGTTTCTGGGTATGATAACCTATTAACGACGTTTTATACCCGGAACTTCAGAAGCGCAAGCACCACTTAACATCTTCTGGTTCCCAATCTCAAAGGCCAAACCCCTGTCAACAGGACACCTGAAGATACTGCTGCTTTTGAAAAGTGCAAAGAGAAACTTGCCTCAGCCACGTTACTTCCTCATCCTCACGACAACGCACCATTGGAAATCGTAAGCGACGCGTCTGACAACGCAGTGGGCGCGACTCTCCAACAACTTGTCAATACGGAATGGCAACCTCTCGCATTTTTTTCAAAAAAACTTTCAGCAACCGAGTCCAAATACGGAGTATATGATCGTGAACTCCTTGCTATCTATCTTGCTGTCAAACTTTTCAACACATGGTAGAAACTCGCGATTTCTCCATTTTCACCGAAAACAAACCCATCACCTTCGGCTTCCAGCAGAAACTAGAAGAGTGCTCATCACGCCAATTTCGTCATCTAGATTATATCTCACAGTTAACCACAAACATAAAATACGTGCCAGGTAAACAGAACATCGTGGCTGACGCTCTCTCTCTCTCTCGAGTGGACGTTCTTTCGGATACACTTGATTATACTGCCCTGGCTGAATCTCAACAAGAAGACGACGAATTAAAAAAGTTTTTACGAAGTGACACTGAACTACAGCTAAAGCAAATTCAACTGCCCGGTACGGATGTCTCAGTGTTCTGCGACACTATGACACCAACCGCTCGACCTTTCATCGCAAAGTCTTTTCGACGTGCTGCATTTAATATCGTCCATCGACTTTCGCATCCAGGCATTAAAGCCACTACGAAATTGGCAAAACAACGATTTGTATCGCCTTCTATCGACAAAGATTGTGAACAATGGGCCCGAGCATGCATTGAGTGTCAACGAGCTAAAATAACACGTCATGTTTCAGCACCACTTGGTTCATTTTCTCAACCATCACAAAGGTTTGAACATGTTCATTTAGACATTATCATTATACCATATTCAGAAGGATTTCGCTAATGCCTTACGTGCATCGATAGATTTACTCGATGGCCGGAAGTCATACCTTAGGAGAATCAGGAATCAGAGACCGTTGCCCGAGCATTTTATACACACTGGATTTCAAGATTTGGTACACCTCTCATTATTACAACCGATCAAGGGAGACAATTTGAATCAAACCTTTTCAAATATCTAAGTTTTTTTGACCAGTACAAACCATCCTGGGACTACGGCCTACCACCTTTTTGCAAACGGTATGGTGGAACGAAGCTATCGACAACTTAAGGCTGCTATCAAATGTCACCAAAATGACCGGTGGACTGAAATACTCCCAACAGTCTTATTAGGCATACGAGCAGCTTGACGCGAAGATCTGAAATTCACATCTGCAGAACTAGTATAAGGAGAACCTCTTAGTCTACCTGGTGAATTCCTCTCAACAAGAGTTGATGATGTGAAGTTTCAAAATGCAGTAGAGTTCATCAAGGACCTCCGGCACCAAATTCGTCAGATTCAAAGGGTAAAGGGAACCTGTCACGGAGAAAAGAAAAACTTCATCAAGGAACTCGCCACGTCCGAACATGTCTTTATCCGCCATGATGGACCAAAAAGCTGTCTACAAATGCCGTACGACGGCCCTTACCCAGTTATAAGTCGTAATGAGAAAACCTTCTGCATTGATGTGAAGGGCAAAAAGGTAACAGTGACTATTGATAGACTCAAAACAGCCTACATAATTGCTGATGACACACATGAAGAAGTTAGCTACGTACCACGTCGGAAACTATCGTACATAAATGACAAAAAACAGAGGACAGAAAACCGCGTTCCAGCAGAAGAGTCCATTTGGCTGAAAGCCTTCAGATAAGTTCTTCCTGACCCCGTCACTAACAGGGGGGTGATGCGGCCTTGTAAACAACGCACCGTAAGCCGCCCGGGTTGTTTACAATATTACAGTGGACATAGGAAAAGTCCACGTTCTGGAATAATTGACATCTAACTCGATAGTATAAATTAGAGAATATTCCAGAACAATCGACGACTATATATACCGAGTGGTCAGACGGTCAAGGCATCAGTCGTTCCATGCAAATTATGAGTGTCACACTGTGTAGAGTACATACATTTTGTAATATAGAGTTCTTTTGTTTAATTAAATATACTTGTGAGTGATTTTTAAATATAAGCGTATGGAAAGTATGTGAAGAAATTAAATTTATAAAAATGAATGTCCAATATAAATGTCAAATCTTATTCAATGAAGTAGTATCAAAAGTTTTTTGAAGGCAAAGCAGAAATGTGAATGATAATGTGATAGTGTATGATTTTTATATTCATATGATATTTATTTAAAAACCTTAAAAGTCAAAAATAATGCGTTTGATTCAAAACTTTTAAATATAAATGTATGGAAGGTAACTGAAGCAATTAAATTTATAAAAATAAATGTCTAATATGAATATCTTGAGAAAAACATGTTTCTTTACCATGAGAAGCAATGTGTAATATCTGAGTGGAATCACTACATTTTATGGTTGAATAGTATGGTATTATCTTTTAATGAGATGCAAGTTTGTTTCAATTCAATATGAACACCTGCTGCCGCCATCATGTCTTTCTTAAACATTCATTTATTTAATTTTTGCATCCTGTAAAAAATAGACCACATTATTTTAAATATTTCAAATTTTCATTTAAATTATTAATACTATAGAGAATTTATAAAAATATTATTACATTAATACAATGGGTGGACGTTGAAACCTTATTATACACATAAATGAAACTATAACAAGATAGTCTACCACAATGTTATCATAGGACCGGGCAAATTGAAAATTGTCATTTGTGATCATTGACTAATGTGTAATCAATAATAGTATATATATGAAGGTAATAAAA
>NW_019100607.1:6865-37835 GCF_001856785.1 Myzus persicae | reverse complement strand
ACTTATGACAAATTTCGCGTAACAATTTTAAACTTTTTAACAGATCATAAAATATTTTATTCACATATAAAGAAAAAAAATTAATATATCCGAACGTTTTAAATGTCTATATTATCATTACTATAGATTTTATAGAGACAATAAGAGACTATGAATAAACATGTTAAAATATATGAAAATAATACATATTAAATACGAGTTCTTAATGTTCTTATATAACATACAATAGGTAAGGTTTATTAATAATTAGTCAATTTTTTGTAAAATATTATTTGTTATAACAATTAGGTATTAACATTGATAATAATAGTAAATGGCCAGTTGAGCGTGTAGACAACATAATAATATCGTCGTCATTTAAATGATTACACTTTTCGAAAACAAAAAATTACCAAAATAAACTAATATAACCACGTTATAATATGAGACATAAAATATCCGTAAATAGTAAAATTTAAAACGTATTCCAAAGAAAAATCAATTCTGATCATTAGATTATCATAATAATTTATTTATATTTGAATGATATCATTAAAATATTTTTGATAATGCAAAAATTATTTTTGTGAACATTTTAATTTTAATCGCTCATAAAAAATTATTGTGGATTTACACTCAACTTTTTTTTTAATTTACAATAACAACACGTTACGAGGAATTTTGTATTCAATTTACAAGATTTTTTGACCGAGCAAAAAATATTTTATAGACATAGTTTGAAAAGAAAAATGGAAAATTTCATATGCTTCTAAATAGTTCTACGCACAAGTCAAAATATTTTGAAAATATTATGGTGCATAGAAAATGCTAACACAAACATTCAGTGAAAATTGTATCAAAATATTTTGAGACATTTTATCTAAATACTATTTTAGGAAAAATGTTTTGTATTTTTTTTTCTGAAAGACCAAAATAACTAAATTTATTTTATCAAAAACTGATTTATCATCAATCTTTTTTTTATTATTATTTTCGACGCTTTTGAAAACTCCTGGGAATATTTTTTTTAACCCCCCACCCAAGTAACAACTAGATTCACTTCTTGCCAGAAAAAATGCTGAAGTTCTTATTAATCGAAGTATATTTATTGCTCCCAAAAGGTGATAACAATTAACAGACACGAAAAAACAAATAATTTTAAAATAAATGCATTCATCGCTCCGCTCTGTGGAATCTCAAAAAATTTATAATTTAGTCATTTTCGATTATTCTACTGTTTTTAATTAGTTTATTTATCAAACAAAGTAACTAAGAAATAACTTATTTTTTAACTTTTTAACAAAGAGTACAATTATTTATTGTTACTTCAAGAAATTTTACAACGTTGGTGTTTTATGTATAATTGGCTTAAATATTTAGTATGAAAAGTTGATCTTTTATAACCAATTTATTGTAAAAGAGTGTACTTACTTTGACTATTTTTGTGAATGATCTCATTCTTGTATATTAAAAATCTCTTTTTTAATTATTGACTCTGCTGCCTTTGGTTTTTTCCCACCTTATCTAAGTTTAAGAGTACCTACCCATTTAAGAAAATTATTTTTTCATTAAAATTAATTACATTTAATAGGTACAAACGGAATAATAGTCGTTGGTATAACTTTTTTTTGGATTTTCGAATATTGTGGTGCTAATGTAACGGACCTGGGGTTATCGATATTTATTTAACACTTTAATTATATTTATGTCGTATCACTCGTATATCAGCTATACGAGCAAATCAACAACAAGCTCAGAGAATCTATACCTTGATACATTTCTTGACTTATATTATAATTCAATATGGCTATATGTATCTTATAATTATTTATAATAACAGCTGACTTGATTATTTAGATTTCAACCGTTCACCGACGTTTTCATCACTCTCACCTAAGTACCTACCTATCAATAGCCATGCAGCCATGTGCCAGAGCCCCCTCTACCAACATGTTTCATAATTAATGTACATGTCATTGTTTTACATAAAAAAAAAAATATTATTATAACCATCATTAGTACATTACATAGGTACGCGTGTACAATATCGATAAGTTCAACATTTTTTTTGTTTTTGGATTAGTGCTAAAAAATGATTTATCTAGCTCAAGTGTGCCCAAACGTCTGTAAGCCTCAAAATTTAGCAATAACCAATCTGCCTTATATTATATGGCACATAGCAGATCGTTACATATTGTATTTCTATAATATTATGGCTCTAAGAATATGAAATATACATATTAGCTCTAACAGCGTAATTTATAAAGCACAAAATTAGACACATTTTCTTCTCGGTTTATTAATAGGTACTTATTTAAGACTAATAACAGATGGTAGATTTGTGTGGTAAAATTTAGTTTGTTTTTGTATGTGCTTGATTACATATTATAACATTATAAATACGACTCATTTAAATATATATAGCCAATAGGATCATATGAATAAGCAACTGGACCCTGGCTGAGTTAGTGAGTTGGCTGACAATTAATATAATATAACTTATTAATAACCCACGCACTACATGCATTAGTAGTTGGTACTATTGTACCTACTAATAATCAAATTTTCTAAAAAATAATAAGATAATTGTAATAAATAAATAATAATTATGTTTTACAGATTAAAAATTATTTAGAGTATGTGAATAATATTGTTTGATACCTACCTATAAAATACGTTATACCAGTTTAAAAAACTTGGTAAATTATAATAGGTACATTAATACATGTGACTTTATATTTGCTAAGTAAAACGTGAAACTAGTTGTGAACACTTTCATTAGGAATAATAAAATAAAAATGAAAATACAGTAAAAATAAGCCTCCCCAAAATATTTGAGCAAATTACGCACTTATGCTACTAAATATTGCTCTTAAAAAATTGTAATTTTAAGTTGTTTGAACCATGAGTAGTGCTAACTATGTATGATTGTGGTTGGAAAAGTAGCATCATGAATAATATAAAAGCATTAGTCTCTATAAAGGCACTTTAGAGTGTCGAATACTTGCATGGGGGGGAGGAGCAAAGCCCCCACGTTTTTATATTTTAAACGGGGGTGGTGGTCCGTAGAACTTTTTACTTGCCCCCCCCCCCCTTTTAAAATATAGTTCGGCGCCACTGAAAATAACACTAAAATAATAACTTACCTCCACTGAGTATCCTAACTAAAATCATTTTCAATTTTATTCTAAAATTTATTTGGATGTTTCTTCTAAAAATGTATTCAAATTATAAAAGTTAATAATTTTGCTCAGAGTTGCTATTAGCTGTCACAGTTTGAACATTTTAAAAATTATTTCTTATAATACATACCACTTTGGCAGATTTACTGAAGACAAACAATTTATCATTGTTGCAGATATTTGCAATTGTCTTAATGCTTAGGAAAAATATTTAGTTAAATAGATTTTGTAACACAGTAAACATAAAATACACATAAAACATTATAATTAAACTTTGGTTTAGAAAGTAAGAAATAAAATGGTAATTATTTCTAATCAAATCCTAGAAAATTAAATTATAATGAGATGAACATGTTGTATTGCTTTTAAAGAGGAATACAACAAATATTTGATACATATACACAAACACATGTATAATTATATTTGTGTAATGTGTATACTTTAAACTAGCAGTTTAATATTACATTATGTATCCCAATAATATTTTTTAAATACAATGATAAATATAAAATTAATTTTTTTTATAGGTTCTTTAAAATAATATATCATTATAATATAAATAAGAACAATTAAAAACACATAATTCGATAGTATATAAATAATTATATTTTTTCATCCGTACATTTCATATGAATGCAATATTTATAATAATATAACAATTTCTTTAACAGAATAGATATTAAAGAAACCCTAAGCCGTAGTAGTAAAAGTGTAATAACATATCGCTAAAAAAATTTTTTTAAAAAAAGACGAAGTACTTGTAATATATATTTTGAATGTAAAAAATAACGTGAAAAAAGACATTTTTGTTCCAATAATGAAACCATACAAAATAATGCATTATAATTTTGTTATTTTTAATAATTGTTTGCATTCATTTTTTTTTACTTCAAGACCAGAGACCATAGTCAGATTTTAAATTAGAGAAACAAAAAATATGTCTGTGTTCCAGCTATTTAGGCAGTATGATTTTGAATCCTGTAAACAAAAAAATATAAACATAACAAATTATTAAAAACAAATTTAATAAAACTAATATTTTCTTAGAATGTAACCAGATATTGAAAGAAAAAGAAAATTCTAGTCAGCTGGTGTAAATTAATATGTTAAGAATAAATGGGTCTTATAACATTTTGAATATTTTTTATTTGTTATTACTTACAACTTTAACAATGTACTTTTATTGCATTCATTACGTTCATGCAGATAATAACAGCTAATAGTATCTAACTTTTCTCAAATTTTAAAAGATATTATTTTTATAAGGAATTCAATATCTTTATAATGTTTCTATTGGTGTGGAATACTAATAATACTATCAACAACCTATTTTTAAAACCTTCAACGATTATCAAAATATGATGTAGTATCAACCAATGATTTCCAAACTTGAAAGTCTGAGCCCAGCAGTTTAAATTCTTAACATTTATTATTTTTTTTATTAAAAATGAATTGAACATAAATTACAATTCTATCATACTTTTGACCAAGATTAATTTACATTAAAATCATTGGTTATTAACTAATTTGATCTTTTCCAATATCTTCTTCTCCTCTACTCGATTAACAATAATTGGTAGTATGATCATCATTATTGACTATAATACTATATTTCAATTTTTATGCAATTATGTATGTTAACATTTTTAAATCAAATTAAACAATATATGTAAAGGTAATAAAGGTATTTATTTATTATTAAAATATATTATTTTTAACTAGTTATTTTTTATTATAAATTACAATTATTGGGTTAAATGTTTTGTATATCAATCGGTACAATAACAAAATAAATAATAATTAATTTATGAAAACCTCTTAAAACCAAAGAACTAATATGGAATGATTATCATACTATTAGTTATTAGTTTAGACAATATAACTTTATTCATAATTTTACGTTGACTCAATAAACTATGCAATATTACCAACAGTCTTTATTGTAATAAACCAATCCATGATAAGCTTAAACAATTGTTATTAATAGTAAGACAGAAATAAAACAAATTTTCTTTGAATACATTTAGTAATAACAATTACTTACGCCGTGAAAATTAAAAAATGAACGGAAATGGTGTGTTCATAGGAGCTTGCTGCTGAGACTGTTGTTGGGCTTGCTGCTGTTGACTTCTAGATTGGTCCCATTCTAATTTTGGGTCAAAAGCCATTTGTCCAGGACCATGATGATTTGATGCTAAAAGGTGATGGGATTGTTGTTCCAAGTGACCATTAGCAGCAAACAATGGCATTGTTTGCATCATGGCTGTGTGGTGATTCATATTAGCACTTGTTAGATGTTCAGTGGACTGAGGAAAATTATACAATTATTATATAGTTCATGTTAATTATGTACACTTGTATTATAGATGTTACCACAAAAAGCGATAGGTGACTTTGTTGGTAGTGATGTGAATCAAGGGATAAAAATCATTGTATTCATTTTGAAAATAAGCCTTATGTTAATAGTTATATACTAAAATTATTGGGTGTGTCCAAGGACAAAAATGGGACGATTAAGATAAAAATATATTTTAGTTTCTAATAAAATTCAACATAAAAATATTTGTTTTTATAGTTAAATAAATGTTCTTGATGCAAGTTCCACAAGCGTTGAAATTCATCGATGTCTTGTCAAGCTTTACTACTGTAGTAACTATAGTTGGGCATAGAAATTTCAAACTTAATCTATAGACCCTTTAGATATTAAAGAATTTATATTTATTTTAAGTTTCATGAAGATTGGTTCAGTAGTTACGGAGAAGATAGCAATAATAAACTGCATCGGACTGGAGCATAGAAGCGCTACACTTCACTCCACCCAATTATATGTACCTATAAGTTTACTAACATAATGCACGTTTTTTTTCAAATCATTACCATTATTTCTAGTCATTACTCATTTTTCATGGTCCCAACTTAAGTTAAAAAATACAATTTTAAACAAATTTTTATTACCTGGTAGGTATCAAATAAATTATGTTCGTCCATCATAGGCCTTGGTCCAAGTGGAAAATTAACAGGTGGTGGAGGAGGGGTGCGGAAAAGGTCATGATGAGCCCAATGCATTTTCATGTCTGACCAATTTGCGTGTTGTTGCTGGTGAGGATTTTCACCTATTAGATTTTGCTTCCATGCTCGTTCTGTACCAATTGGTTTAGGAGGAGCTTTTCGCTCATCAAGATTAGGTGACATATTTGGTGGACTAGCAGTTGCTTCCATTCCTGCAAACATTTCTGCATTGCCATTAACTGGGTGTAAGGCAGGTCGTCCAAATGGAGGAGGAGGTTGATTAATAAAATGAGTCCAACGATTAGGATTGTTGGGTGCAACTCGTAAGTTTGGTAATTGTTGATGAAACTTTTGTTGAAATGGCATAACATTGGGTACCATAGGAGGTTGAAGAAAATTTTGTGGTACTTGATTGTTGTAGACTTGTTGAGGTTGAACCATATTTTGGTTGGATTTAATAGTAGCAAAATCTGGTGCTCGTGGGTTTAATCTTGAACGTTCAACATTTATTTGTGCTGACTGGTGAGTTTGATCAGAGATGTATGGATGTTGAGATTGTGTATAGTAAGGTTCTGGTTGAGGTTGTTGAACCGTAGGTTGGATGCCTGTATTATTGTTGTATTGTGTAACAGGAGAACTCATAGGAGGTGTTGTGGTACGACTACCGTTTGTACTTCCAGTATTTCCACCTCCAGTTTTGGATGAAATTGGAGATGATAAGCCAGCTCCTCGATAACCTGGTGCTTTTGATGCATCGGCCATTGGTGTGTCTGTTTCTAAATATTTTTTAGGTTGACCAATTGTTCCGATTGATGGGGTAACAGCTGGAATATGATTACCCCCAGAAAATGTAACACTTGGTTTTTGTCCTCCACACTCCCCATCTCTACCCCACATTGTTTGAACAGATATCTAAAATATGAAATAATGCAAATTAATATTTGCATGCAAAACATAAGAGTGTAGTGTTGTTTGACTCTACTACATTTATTTTGTACTTGTAAGTCCGAGTACTGAACTTAAATCAAGTACTCGCCTTGAATCAAGTATTTGTTACACTCATTTAAAATAATAAATTTGAAAAAAATGTTCAAGCTATAATAAATAACTGAAAGAACCCATATTCTAGTACAATTTAAAATACTCAAGCAATTCCCAGTACTCAACCTTTTTTCAAATACTTGGTATTTGTCAAGTACTCAACTTTTGAACACGACTCGAATCAAAAATAATTGAAACTCGACTCAATATTACAATACTAACAATACTCGTCCAACACTATAAAAATGTATCACATATAAAAATAAATACCTTAGAACATGAATCAAATAATGAATATTCTGAAGCATCTACAACTTGAGGTTTAATTTGTGGTTGAGGCGGTAATGGAGCTTTGCTCACCATTGGTGACACAATAGCAACTGGATGATGAGTAACAGATGACGATTCTTGTTGTGGTTTAGGTTGAGCAAGAGGTAACGCATTGGTAGATTTGGTTACAACAGTTAATGCAGGAGCTGATACACTTCCTGTTGTAGTAGGTGTTACAGAAACAGTAACAGTTGCAGTAGTTGATGGAGTTACAGAAACGGATTGAACAACTTTAGAAGGAGCAGGTGGTTGAGGTTGTTGTGAAGGTTTAGATACTGAATCAGAAGAGGATATTATGGCATTAGTATAGGACATTGTTGGTTTGACAGTGCTTGTTGTAATCTTCTTTTCGCCTATAAGAAAATAATATTCAACATTTAAAAACACATGATTTACAGATAGATATTTATATATATAGTAACATTTTTTGTTAGAAAAATTAATAGCTATCTAGTTCAAAAATATATAATAAAAAATTAAAATTTGTGAAAAACAAAATTAGATTTAATTCTGTCATCTTGACTACCAACTGACACAATACAATTAGCTCAGAACTACACACTCGCTGATTTTAATTTTCATGTTATTTTAACTAGTAAGAAAATATTTTATTTACTTTTCATATTTGTAGTAAATATAATGGATATTGAAAATTAAATAGTTTCTAGATTTTAAGATCTAAAAGAAATAAGTTTTTAAATTTTGTGAAAAACATTTTTTGATGAATCATAAAATGTAATACAGGAGTATACAAAATGCAAGTGGGAAGTAAGTACATAGTAAACTTTTCTTATAGTAAGTTATAGGAAAACTTACATGGATGTAAATATATAGATATAAACTCAAAATAATTAGCAAATTTTTGTAATTCTCACAAATATTTTCAAAATTTGAACTAATACAAATATTAGTGCACAAACCTGATGCTAACTAAGTTGAATCAAAGCCAATAATAGAAAAGTACCCAAAATTGTATCAATATTTGATTACTACAAGAGAGATCTTTTAGTTAAAATTTAACTAATCTAATCAGTAATCAATATATAATCACTATTCTTTGTGAGGATTAAAGAAAAATTTAATTATTTAAAAATACAGTAAAACTTCCTTCAGACGCAATCGCTTGGTACCATTTGATTTTTATGTTATAAAGGATAGGGAGACTAAAATATATTATGTTATAAAGGTTAGACTGCTGTTATATTCAGATAAAAGGCAATTTCCATCTTACAGGCAGGTTTTTCTGTACTAGAATTCATTTATTAATATATGTATATCACCTGCAGCTACAGCAGCAACGGTAGGTCGGGGTCCATTAACAGTGATTGTAGGCTTTATGGTCATAGAAGCAACAATTGCTAAAAAGAAATAAACATTAGATTTCAATAATGAGTTTATATTATTTACTGTTTAAACTTACAGGGTGCAGATGTTAGTTTAGAAGTAGCTGCAACTGTAATTGGTTGACTAACAACAGGTTTTTGTGGTAATGCAGCAGCCGCTGCTGTTTTGGCTTTGGCATTATTCTTAAAACAAAACAAAATTAGTATAAATAGCTATTTAAATGTAATTATAAATTTAGTTACCACTGATTTATCCCAAGCACTAGTAACTTTAGGATTTTTTGCAATAACGCTCATTATATTTACTTCTGGATCTTTAATTAGCATAGCAATTAAATCGTGAGCTTGTTTGGTGACATCTGTTGATCCTCTATTTAAAATATTTAAATTATTGTTAAATTTAGAATTGATTGCTATTTAACATTATGGTTGTTTTACTAACTTTATAGTAATTATTCTTTCTCCTTGTCCTTTACTTTGATTATCCACTTCTATTAATGCTCCAGTTGAAGCTCTTATGGCATTTATATTACTTCCACCACGACCAATTACACGACTAATTGCATTTAATGGCACAGACACTTTTTTACTTCTGTAAGGCGAAGCAAGGTACCGAGTTCGAACAACTTCTTTCCATCCTTCTTCACGTCCACGAGTTTGCTTCACGGGACTAACATTAGAAGTTTTGGTACCAACATGAATATATTCTTCAGTTCTAGAAAATAATAAAATAAATTAAGATAATAATTATACATAGAATTAAATTTTATCAATGTCATACGGATGTTGTTTTTTATGCTTAACAAGAAAGTTTTCACTTCCTGTAGCTTCAAAATCTTCACGAGCAGCTGGATTCTGTGTTGATTCAAAAACCATATTATTGACAACTTTGTTGCTTCCTTTGTAATTAGTTACTTTTACAGATTCTTTACGGGTAGCATTTGTAACATTGTTATTTGGCTGTTGAACTTTTGTTTTTAGTTGTGCGGTTTTAGTTGATATTTGAGGTGTTATTTCAGTTTTGGTAGGAGGTGCTGCACTTGTAACAATTTTACTTTGAGTTGAACTGACTTGATTTTTCTTTTCCTAAAAATAAAATCCAACATAAAATTGTAATAATTTTCTTTAATATATTTAAAATGTTCTATTAATACCAACCTTATTTGATTTAGTTTGAGAAGAATTTAATTTAGCTATATTCGTTTGAGTAGCAGCTGAATTAGTAGTTAATTTAGAATTTGTAGCAGATGAAGTAGGTTTGACTTCTACTGAAACTTCTTTTACTTTCTTCTTTTTATCTTTTTTATTAGAAGATGCAATTTGAGTTTGTGCTACTATTCGAGCAGCAGCAGCAGCAGCATTTTTGGCATCTGTACTACTACAACTCCCTTGGCTGTTGGCATCAATACCACTATCACCCTCTTCAACATCTGCGGAAATCACACTACTTAGGACAGCAACTTTGCCTTTCTTTTTTAAATCAACTTTTTTCTTCATTTCAACCAATACTAAAAAATATACATTAAGAATTAAATAATCTAATACAAATTCAATCATTTTACGTATGAATCTATATATATTTAATATTTATATATTATTAATATGTTTCATACCTATAACAGGAACTTCCTCTTCTTCATCTTCTTCTTCCTCTTCTTCGTCAACTTCTTGTTCATCATTCTTTTCTTCCGTTTCTTCCTCCAATTTTTTACCACTTTTAGCTTGTTTTTTCTTTTTCTTTTTCATTTTGCGACGAGCAGCAGAAGCCTTTTTTAATTCTTCTTTAGTCTTTTCCATATCAAGTTCTTCAAGCAATATAGAAGCATTTTTATTGGCTCTAGCTGCTTGCTGGTCTTTTGATATCCGAATAGCAATCATACAATCATGGCATTTATCAATAGACTCCTTAAATATTATAATGTAATTATTAAATTTTTAATTATTTTATATGAATAATTATTAATTACATACTTTATCACTCAATGTAGTAAGGAATCGTGTCATTTCTTGATCACTTGGAAATTGTGATACATGGTTAACCATCCACCTCACTACTTTAACATGACCTTTACGAAATGCAGCCATTAAACAGGTAACTTTTCTATTATCTTGGGAATCTATATTGGCACCAACTTTATAGAGTAGTTCAATCACACCTAAATGGCCACCATTGGCAGCTAACCACAAAGGAGAATTTCCTTTTTTATTTTTTACTTCCACATATGCATTTCTACAAAAATCATGTTCAAATTAAGTATCAACATTTATTTGTTTGGATTTATTTTAATATTATACATACTTTTCTAGTAGTAGTTCTACAAATCTTACATGACCCTTGTCTGCTGCTATTGTGAGAGCAGTATCACGAGAAGATGGCACTGGATTAGCATTAACATCAGCTCCTTTATCAATTAATACTCTACCAACTTCAACATAACCACCACTAGCTGCTTCCATTAAAGGTGTTAATCCGGTCTGAACAAAAAATAGTTGTGTAAATAAGGAAAAATAAATTCAAGAAGTAGACATATTTACTTTAGCTCTATGTTCTACATTCGCTTTTCGATCTAATAATAATGACACTACTTCATGTCTGCCTTGGAAACAAGCTAATGTGAGAGCAGTATTACGATTTGTTTCAATTTGAGCATTTATATCACTGCCCATATCTAATAGTAACTTGACAGCAGCTAAAAAAAGTTTAAAATTTATTATAAAAGGCACAAATTAATAGAATACTATATGTGCTAACCTGTATGTCCATTCATTGCTGCTAACATTAAAGGAGAAATTCCTAACTTGGAACCAGTTCGAGAATTTATTTCTGCTCCATTACTCAACAATAATTTTATAATATTGACATAACCACCAGAAGCTGCTAAGCTCAAAGGGGTATAATCTGAAACATTTCTATGTTCTTTGTTTGCTCCTCTTTGAAGCAATAGATCACAAACCTAAATTAAGTTAAAGTTTAGATACACAAATCTCAAAATATCATTTAAATAAGTTTTTTTTTTACCTCGTAACGGCCACCAGAACATGCTAAAGACAGGGGTGTATCTTTGGTTCGTTCAGACTGTGCTTCCATATTAGCTACATTACTCAGGAGAATTTCAACAATTTTATCAAAACCTCCTGTAGCAGCTAATATTAATGGTGTAAATCCTTTCTTGTCCCTATGTTCAATATTTGCTCCTCTGACTAATAAAAGTTTAACTAATTCTTCGTGTCCACCAGCACACGCAACTGTTAGAGCTGTATCATGGTTGCTCTCTGTTTGTGAATCTACATTGATTCCATATGAAATGTCAGCATCACTGCCATATGATTCTCCAGTAGTCGTGGAAAATCCTGTAAATACAATATTTAATAATTAGTTTAATCCATTAATTAAGTAACCATATAATTCCAACAATATTCTCAGATATTCTCTTACTGGAGCTAGCGACATCCGATTGGGCAACAGAATTTGATGCTGGGGTGTTATTTGATCCAGATTGGGGGGCTGAACTTGGTGGCTGGGGCCGAACTTGATAGCGCGCCTTTTTACCTTTATTTGTAGTAGTTGTCATAGCAGTAGTTGTTGATGTAGTTGTCGCTGAACGCTTATTTGATGTCACTGACTCGGATGGTGTTTGAGTAGCAGCAGCCACTTGCGTAGGAACACAGTTGATCAATGTAGGTATTGTTGCAGTAGTAGGTTGTTGAGCTGTAGTTTCATCTACAATTATTTTTAAGTTTTAATAATTATGTTAATTTGATAATTATAATATATTATAAATTGTCTTTAATTATTTAAGAGGAGTATATAGAGGAATTAAAATTATGAGTGATATTTTAATCAAAACTTGAAAATTTATTTTATTTAATCGAATGGAAGTAAAAATTATTAAAAAAATAAATATTATGATTGACAATAAGAGTAATGAGATCAGGACTATCTTTATAACTAAAATTAAAAGAATAGATTCTGATAATCCCAAAATCTAATCCTTACACAACAGGACAGATCTAGCAATCTCAAAATGACTATCAATCTTTTTATTTATCTTAAGATGTGAAAACTAATATAAAGAATAGTAGGTTGGTCACATATTTTTGATTTTACAATAATGAATAACTTACCTAAGCTAAGCTGGGACACTGCACCTGCAAAATTAGCTATATCCATTGATGATAAATTTTTAATTCTAAAATCAATAGATGTTTGATTTTGAACATAATTCTGGAACAAAAATACATAAATTGAAATAAAATGAAATAATATTAAACTAAAAATAATTTACTTTAAACGATTGAGAGGAAAAAGTACTGCTTAATCCAGAATCTGAAGAATTGATATTGCAACGGTGGTTTTGAATTTCTTTTTGAAGTCGTTCATCTATATTTGGTACTTTAAAGTTTAAATTATGAATGACAAAACGAATAATATAAGGTATTCTTTAATACTTACAGTTTGATATATCTTCAAGTGTGAGTGGAGATTCCCTAACTAAATTTTCTAGAAGTTCTGCATCAATACAATTTAAAGCTTTAAAGTCAATTCGTGTATTAAGATCACCGGGTAATGGTAACAAACCAGTTGTACCATGAGGTAAACTGTCATGTAATGCTCCAGACAGTGGCAATAAATTCTTCACCATATTATCTGGAATTTGTAGGTCTTTACGGACTTTTAATAGGTGTTCACTCATTAGAGAACTTATCATTAATTCTTTAAGATTGGCATGTCCACCATCATTTACTTCTCGTTTAGCAGTTTGCTCTTCGCAAAATTTTATCATACGAGCTGCTAATTCTTTATCACAGCCATCACCTGAATGTCTTTCAATAAACTAAAATGTAAAAAATAAATACACGATTAACAATACAATTATTGGTTTCTATATCGTAAATTTAATAAACCCTGCAAAACCTTAATTAAAAATACATACTTCAGCTTTAAATTGAGGTTTCATTGCGGCAACTCCCGCCATTACACCTCTAGCATAATTGGCATCTAATGTTGCTTGGGTTGCTTCATTAAGACTCGTCATTCCTGCAAGTGGCTGAGCTGGTTTCTTTTTAAATTTGGCTTTGATTTTAGGTCTATCACTAATCGCAGTTGTTTGAACTACATCAGAACTAGCAGACACAGGTTGGCTAGGATTATTTTTTGATGTTTCTCCTGCTTTGTTTGAACCCACCGATGTGTTACTTACTGATGATTCTATTCAAATATTTTTAAAATAAAATAAAGAGAATTATTAATTATTGTTAAGCAATTCTGAAAAATGTGCAAAATCACATTTTTTTTTTTAATTACCCGAATTTGAACCATTAGATGAAGTGCTAGAATCTAAAACACCAGGTGATGATGCGGATAACGGAGGAGGTGTTGTCATCAACGTAACCATTGAAAGACTTCCATTTTCTTTTAACTCTTGTTCCACTCTCTGTTACAAAAAAAAACATATATATAAATAGGTACATTGAATTTGCCATTTAAATGATTTCAAATATTCTTATTATGTTTAAATTTAAATTTTCTTTGTTTCTGTAAAATATTAACTTATATTTTTAACTATTAATTTTTGAAGCTCCGAATATTTTTCAAATTTATTATGCCTAAGTAGGTAGTAGTAATAAAATTTGACTCATAAATTACTAATGAAACAAAAATGGTTTAATCTGGATGTACTTACTTTAAGATCTTCAGCTATTTGTTGCCTTTTAAATAATTGTTGTTCAATTGCAGCTGTATTAATAAGTGGTTTGGAAGTAGGAGCATTATTCGCTTTTACATTGTTTTCTTTGGGTAATTGAATTTTAAACTAAAGTTTAAAAAAAAAAAAAGGTTTTGTTGATCGTTCAAAACTGTAATTAGAAATAAATTCTATTAATACGATTACCTGAACATCACTAAATGAACTATTGGGTGTGTTAAGTTGTGCTTTCCTTATCATAGCTTTTTGTATGCAAGAATTGGCATTATGTTTAGCATTAGGTCCATAACTTTCTACTATTCTACCAGCAATTGCATGAGCCTTAGACATAACCTGCACTTCAGATAATGCAGATTCATCAACAACTGGCACATCTTCAGCAGGAGTGGTAGGTACAGGTGATACAGGAGGTGTTAACATAACTGAATGCGGATAATCTAATAACAATTTAACAACATTCGTATGACCCCCTTTGGCGGCTTCTATAACCATGGTTGAGTTGTCTTTTAGTTTATGGAAAGGATCAGCTGAATGAGCGAGCAGTAGTTCAACAACTGAAAGGTGACCTCCAGCACAAGAAAGTGACAAAGGTGTATGGTCATTATTGGCAGTGACTTTATTAATATCAGCGGCTTTAGATATTAGGAATTGAACAGTACATAAGTGACCAGCTCTACATGCTTTCATTAAAGGCGTGCGACCACCTTCAGATTCATGTTCCTGATAAAAATAATAATGTTAGTATAATGAAAATTATGTATCATTATTAAAAAATACTCACAAGATTAGCACCAAACTGAAGTAACAAATCAGCAACATCTGTATGGCCATTTTCACAAGCATAGGTCAGTGCTGTATCAGCTGATGTAGTTTGAGCATGAACATCTGCACCACATTCTAGAAGGTATCGAACCAAATCTATATGTCCTTCTTGAGCTGCTTCCATAAGAGGTGTTGATGCACCAAGCTCCAAAATTGCACCATTTTTTATTAGGAAATCAGCAACATCCAAAAATCCTCCACAACATGCCAAGGTCAGAGCAGTCTCTTGAGTCTCTTCAGTCTGTGCATTTATATTTGCTCCTACATAATAAACTCTCAATTAATATTTCTAAAAACAAGAACAGTATATTATTAATTAGCTTTGGATACCACAATCCATAATTACAAACAAATTTATAACTCAGTAAAAACATCCTTCTATAAAATTTGCTTATATTAACCTAAGGTACTCCCTCCTCATTAACATGAACTCCATAGAACCACAACATGACAGGTCCTAAATAAAAAAAAATTGTGTTCCTGATACACGCTTAACACAAATTTGTTTTCCTTATGATAGGAATTTGAATTAACTATCAAATATCAATATATACATACTAGTATACTGCATACTTCAAGCTACGTTAACTTTTAATATGCATATAAGAAATATATATTTGGTACATTGTTACTAAATAAACTAACTTTAAACAAAATTGTACTCCGAATTGTTATTTTTACATATGCTTTCTTTTTAAACTACTTTTGACTGAGACTTTAAATAATTGTACATAACAAATTACTAACAAAATGAACATTTAACTAATGACAGAGCAATTTTATGTAACAACAATGTGGTTCCTAAAATGTGTTTAAGTTTAACTGAAAACTGTATTTGAACTAAGGAAACCAAAATAATTAACAGACATTAAAGCTTAGAGCGTACGTAAGGACCGAAAAAAACAGTTTGTATTAACCAATGGTTGTGCTAATGGGGGAGTATTGTATGAAAAGCATTGATTGAGGGGATCCAATAGTATGTAATGGTAAAAAAAGAGAACAATTATCAATCTGAGAACTGCAAATGTACTTTCAGAACACTCAATAGTATGCTAAGTAAAAAATAAATTTGTATATCAATCTTACTCTGTAGAATATCATAACTAAGATATAAAAAATAGTTTATTAAATTAAAAAAGATATAAATGTATTTTACACTAAATTTAATTTCTTATACATAGTGAAGTTTTATTGTTTGTTACGTTTTTGTTATTTATTGCTAATGTATGACCATAAATTCATTAATTAACTTTTGAAAAAAAATATTTAAGGTTAACAATCAAATTAAATATTATAGACAACTAAAACAAATAAAAAAATATTTTCAGTTACCTTTACTCAATAAAACGGACACCATATCTTCATGACCTTCTCGAGCAGCTTCCATGAGAGGAGTATAGCCTTCATCATTAACTTCTTCAATATTGGCTCCACGGTCAATCAACAATAATGCAAGCTCAACATGACCACCGCATGCAGCTAAGGTGAGTGGGGACTCAAAACTGTCAGTTGGCATATTAACTTGAGCACCAGAATCTAATAAAAGTCTTGCAACCTCTACATGACCATCCATTGATGCCTCCATTAAAGCAGTATGCATTTCATCTGTTTTATGTTCCTTCAACAGAAAAATAATTAAATAAATATACAGAGTACTTAAGAATCATAATTTATTTTTAAATTAAATTAAAATGTATTAATAAAAATTATTTGAAATTACTTGATCAGCTCCAGCAGCTAACAAAAAACGAACCATTTCTAGATGACCTTTGTAACATGCTAATGTTAAAGCACTTTCCTTAAATTCATTGGAATGAGTATTAATACCAGCTCCATGTTCTAGTAGAATCTATTTGATGAAATGTTAATAAATAATTCTTATAAAATATACAATAATAAAAGGTAATATTTTAGAAACACATACTTTTGCCACTGGAACATGCCCAGCACTTGCTGCTTCCATGAGGGGTGTATGTCCATTTTCATTATGATCTTCAACATTAGCTCCATAATTTAAAAGTTCTTTTACAGTATCAACATGGCCTCCAGCACATGCATACATTAAAGGTGTATTACCTGTAAAATAAGCATATTAAAAATTCATTTAATTACAGTTTATACAACAACGGTATAAAAATATAAATATGAATAGTTAAAATATATTAGAATATAATTTTAATATATTATTATTTTACTTATACATATAATATATTAGAATATATTATATTAACCTGTGGATGATAAAGCATTTACAACAGCTCCATGAGCAAGTAATAGCCTAACAATCTCCACAAATCCAGAAGACGCAGCTTCCATAAGTGGTGTACAATCTCCTTTAATACCCCGATCTTCAACATTGGCTTGCATTGCTAATAAGACCTAAAATATTATTTAAAAATATGTTAAATAGTTTAATGTAATTATAATTGTTATCTTTAAATTTGTTTGCAGTGTCAAGCGAGAGCAATTAAAACATATGAACATTTAAAGGGTTTTAAAATAAAAACTAACCTGAGCTAATTCATAATAACCTGCTGAACAGGCGAGGGACAACAAACTTTCTCCCTCTTCAGATGTCTCATGAACTGATCGACCTTCTGTTAACAGTTTACGAACAGCTCCCACGTCACCATCGTGACATGCTTCGACGAGGGTCCTGAAATTTGATTTGATAATTTTTCGGCTTGTACTAACTGTGGCCATTATATCCAACATACTTATTATCATTTTTGGTTTCTGCTCTCATCCGTGTCAGCGCTGCTGCCGCCTCGTCTAAAGCACAAGAAACACTATTGGTTAATTTTCGCAGCACTTCAGGGTCTGTGGTGGTCTCAATTGGAACGCCAAGTTTAGACAGACCTAAACCGCATACGTTTGCACCTGTTAGTTCATTCAAAATCAATCATAGTTTTTTTTAAGGAGACACCTAAAATAACCTTAATATTTTAAAAATCACTTACTTGGCCTAAGCATAGATCCTGCTGCTTGAAGAAGTGCTTCTAATTGGCGATGGGTGTCAGGATCTCCTTCTATACTTTGTTCAGTATCTGTATCGTCTGCTGCTATTAGAAAGGTTGAATTTAAATGGTTATTAGGATCTCGAAATAATTTTTCTCGATTTATACCAAACCTACCAACCTATAACACAAATTAAAATATGATATAAATGCATTGTGTAAATATTTTAAAACAGAGTTAACATTTATAAATTAGAAAAACATCAAGTCCCAAATTAATCTTAAAACAAGATTAAAAATATATTACACTTAATATTCATCGTAACATGTAAGTAAATTAAAACATTAGTCGAAGCAATTTATTATTAATAATATTTACTTATTGGATAAATTAGTTAAGTAAACTTAATAAACAACCTGTGTTGAAAAATAAGAATTCACATAAAGTTAATTACAAAATATGGAAATTATAATTTATTTACCTACTAATGTATGATTATTGAATGGTAACAAATTATTTAATTCCACATCTATATTAAACAGAATCTTAAACAGAAAATGAAGGTGTCTATAGTATAATTAATTAATATAAATAAATATCTAATATGTAGGTTCATTATCTAAAAACCCAAATAGTTTATATTACAATATTTGAAAATGCATAATTTAAAAATGTTAAAAATACTAAAAAGAGTAAGTTTTAAAGTTTAGTAAAAAATATAGTAGGTAGGCACCTAATTAATTTTCAATAAAATAATTGATTAAGATATGTATGCTTGATAGTTAAATGAGTGACACTAAATAAAAATATACTTATCTATTTAGTTAAATTATTGTTTTTGAAATCATTAATAAAATTTAGTTTAGAATTTAGGTACTATGTTTACAGTAAAAAAAAAAAATTGTACTATCATTACCTACTTATTTAGATGAAAATATGTCATTGGTAAATAGTTTAGTCACAAAAGAGAATCTAGGAATGTATTTTATTTAAAAACTAAATATTTGATAAATTTAAAACTAATGGCTAAATTTACAAGCATGACATTAAACTTCATAGGCATGTAAAATAATTTGATAAATGTCAGCATTATTTTAAAAGTTCTACAGTATATATGTAAATAGGGAGTACCTAGGTTATCTAAATTTGTTTATACTTTTACAGTATAGCTATAGCAAGTCTACTGACATATACAGAATTATGGCCTATAGGTACCGTTTAAACAAAAATGAAATTATAAACTTTTATTTAAATTAAAATAAATAATAATTCTAATGATATAAACTGATAATAATGAAATAATATTCAAGTTACTATTCACGCAAAATATTAATTAATATTTTAGTCAATCAAACTTACAAAAACAGAACTGGGGAACTAAAAAATAAAAACCGATTGTATGTGTTATTACAAATAACATAGACGAGTGGAGAGAAAGAAACAATGTCAGGGATAATAGCGGCGAACGGGGGACTTTATGCAGTACAACTTTTCCGAGTCTAATTTAGGGTAAGAAAAATATTGAACGCCCATAAAATTTTTAACATACACACCACCGCATGAATCGTATTAGAAGCATGTAGTATCACAATATCATCATGATCATTTATTACCGTACAAAATACTGCAAAATGTTAAATCGGAATTGTCTGTAGTCTGGACGTTTAGGAAAACTTAGGTTCCGATCAACAAAACACCACACACACACACTTAGACGGTCGAGCGGATATCGTGACGACTACACGACGTCGGTTTAGGTACACACGTCGATTGTGCAGAAAATCATCGACAGAAACATGTCAGTCGCGCAATAATTCTGACAAGAGACACACAAACAAGCCCACACGACTGCACTAGAACGTGGTGACGTACGTAAGCGGAGTCGTCGAGAACAATACGGCGCGGGAGTGGAAGCGGTGGCGGTAGTGGCGGTGGCAGCGGCGGCGGCGGTATGCGCCGAGTACATTAGAAAATCTCGATGCGATTGACCCCGGGCTGGAGGAAAACAAAATAATGAGAATACTCATGGTGGGCAAAAAAAAACCAGCACCGGCCACCGACAGACTTCCCCATACACATAATAATAATATCACACAATCGTAGTAACTAGTTATTATCATTATTATTGTCGTACGTACCCAGTCAATAGCATAATAACGTACAACGCCATTGTTATCGGTCGGAGAGACCGGGGAAGTGTATGGAAAATAATGAAAACAGACCGGGCTAAACCACGATAATACCAGCAGTAGGCATGTGGCAGACGGAATACGCGTTATTATTATTATTATTATTATTATTATGGCAATGTTTTAATTGACGAGAGAAAATTATTTTGAAATAAGGTACTCTAGTCAACTCTCGTACGATATATTATATACCTAGTATATGAATTTTTTTTAGGTTAGGTTGTCATGCACACACACTCCTCCCTCCCCCCACAACAGGCCAAGACTGGGCGGAAACCAGTTGTGACAAAGGGTGCCCCACGGCTGCGGAATGTTGGGGGGGGGGATCGGATTTTCATGAAAACCCCCGAAAGGTCACGGTGACGTCACGTCGCACTAAAAACCGAAATTATAGTTGTGTTACTCACGGAACTGTCGACGAGGTGAGCGGCGGGGATGACGAAACCGATTGAGAAAAATTAAAACTCAAAAATATATTATATGCCTATCACGATAGGAATAATATACGTTTTATATATGACCGTACGTCAGCGACTTCTGTACTAATAATAATTTACATTATCATTATCACTACAGTACGAGATATTACATTATATTTCATTAATAATGCGCGTACATAACAATATGCGATATATATTATTATGATATATGCGTACTTCTGATAATTCTCCTTCGGAACCGGACGACCCGGACAAGTACATTTGGTGATCAGGTTCGTCGTACTCGTCGTCTTGGTATTCCGACTCGGAGACGGACTGCAATCTTTTGTCGATGCAATTGTTGTCCGAGGGCTGGACGGGCGTCGGGGGCGTGAACGAGGGGCCGGCTGACGACGGTGCAGCCGTGGCGTTTCCGCCGCTCGATGTCGTGGGTATTTGTTCCATGACGACGACGTTTATCCGGCTCCCTTTGGTGGAAGGCCGACGGTCGCCTTTTTTCTTTAATTTACCGATTTTTGCGCGGGCGGTCTCAGACACGGCACACGATACCGCAGACGGCGCACACTAGCTAACAACTAGTTACTACTCCAGCAATTACAACGACACGACTGCGACGCAGCGCACCAGTGCACCACGATGACCCGTGCGCGACCGCGATATCAATGATCCATCACGCGCAACACAGTCGCGGTGGTATCACGGGGTGCCCGATAATGAACAATAATGTGATATTATTTTTACGGCGACTGGGCCGCGGTCGAATATTGTAAGTGTAACGTCAGCGGCACGAGACACTCGCGGAATGAACGGTGTGGCCGGACGTGCGTGTGTACGGTCGTTTTGTCAAGGGGTTTACTGGCGATTATTCCGTGTCGGCGTTTTTTCGCGACGAATTATCAAAAACGAGTGCGGGATTGCGGAAAAATAGTTCGCCATGTCTACGACAGCGCCCCCCTCCTCGACCAGAAATTTACTACTACTGCTGTTTCTGCTGTTACTACTACTATAATACTATTACTACTACTACTACTACTACTAGTACTACTACTACTACTACTACTACTATTACTACTACTAGGTACTACTAATACTACTAGTTACTACTTCCACAGTAAGTTCCTCTGTACCAAAATACGTCGTTTTGTGTACACAGTGATAGCTCCATCTATCTGACATATATTATCATCGTCATTATGGAAGGAACTTGTTATAGGAAGTATTAATCTGTCCCTGCTGCTCATCCATCATTCACAAAATACCCCACTCGTTTTTCCTCCAAGAGTCAAGACGTATGGCTTATTTGCTTCCCAGAATTCGCTCATCTTCATTGATTCATTCAACAACTTACTGTGTTACTCCTTACTCATTCGACATTCCTGATTCTGTGTTCCTTAATCAGCCCCGTATCATTATTAATCTAGTCTATCTTAAATCTTATATTCTGTGCTTAAATCGTGGCCCGTATAATATTAATATGTTTCCATTAAAGCTTAACACATTTGTATTAATAATATTCTTTACTCATTAACAAATACCACCCACCAATTTTGAAACTCCGAGATTTAAAATGACTCATAATCACGAACTAAGATATATCTTAGTTTGTGCTCATATTCATTTATTATTCGTTTATTCTTCATTTCAACAATTCAAAGCACTAAAACGTATGACTGACCACTACCTAATTAATGCTTATACTGCTCTCACTCGATCAGTATTACTGAGTATAATGTATATTTCTCAAATACAGTACAGGTAAAAAAAATTCTTTTGTAGTTTTACCACAGAACCCTATAAAACAAGTATTCGGGTATTCCATGTCATGATCCGCCTCGATTGAACAAGAATATTATCGGCAAGTAAACTGGCGACAAAAAATCCAATTTATCTGACTCATCAGTTGTATGACAGTATCATTTTTCACAGAATGTCAATAATAATCACACTGTAGTATCATACAATCATTAATACATTTGACTTTGTAAGGTCAGAAATCAGTACCTGAAATTCTATCAATAATATGAATGATGCTTTATGTATATTATATTTTTGTTTTGTTACATAATTTTCATACAAAGTAAGTATGAACATTTATACTCTATAGACAAATAACTCACAAGACCCTTCTTAATCACAGAAATGAAAAAATTCGAATAAAAAAAATATTAATAAACCTAGAAAAATTGAATCAGTTATTACTTGTTAGTTATTACCTTTAATATTCAAAATATAATATTTTATCGGAACATAAATCGTAAACAGAACCCCTTAATAAATCAATGATTAAAGCGAAACTGAACACTTACCATATAAAATCAAAAAAATAGAAAAACCAATATTTTCGAATACTCATAATATGATTAAAGAATAGAACTATAATCATTTAGATTTTGGATTTCACATTTGCATACAAGATTTTACAAGATTCTTTCACAAGATTTACATACGAAATATTTATTAGACATCATTTAATATTTTCATAGGTGATCACTGACCAGAAATTAGTTATCAATAACACAACACTGTTTATTTATAAAGATCTTATTTTAACAAATAAAAAACCTGGCTCAATAAAATTCAAGTATACAAAAATAAAAATTTTAAAACAAAATTATTTCCCGTAAAAAAACTATAACAATATTAACATACTTTTTAAAAATCTACCAAATTATATTATGTACACCATAAACCATACATAATATTCCGTCCTCAACTAAATAACAAAAATTTAAAATTTAAAAACTTGTAATGGAACTGGCTTATATTTTTTTAATACTCTTTCAAGTGATTCACTTGATTTGAGACCAAACGTATCCAAACAATGTCGATCAATTAATCCAATAGATCCTCCAGAAACAGACTGAAGGAATTTCCAATATGATGGTCTTAGATTATGTGGTTCAAGTATAGCTGCATGAAATAAAATAGCTGTAGAAAAACAATGAAAGAATACATTTGCTTGTGGTAAATCAGGAAAGAGCCCATCACTAGAACCTTTAATATACATTATCTGAAAACAAAATATAGTTGAGTAATTAAATTATATGTATAGTGTTTAATTATTATGATTTTATAAAATAATACCTGTAATGTTTTCAACATAACATATAAAGCAATTGTGTTATTACGATACAAACAAAACGTGAGACTAGCCAATGATCCTGCAGGAATACATATGTATTTTGAATCCTTACCAAGTAATCTTCTCATTACACATGATACGATCTAAAATATAATAAAACAAATTAAAGAAAACAATTCCAATAATATCAATCTTATTATAAATATAGCTACTCTATAAATGGAAGAAAATCCTCCAAGAAATGCTCCTAAACTAAATGTGTCTGGCGACATCATTAGTTTTAAAATATAACTTGGTTTACGCAAAATTCGATTGGCTTGCAACAAGGACTTCAAACTTAATTGTAGCGTATAGCCAACTAAAAATAATCTTGTACCTGACTAAAATTTAAAAAAAAATAATATGTATAGTAAAACAGTAAATTTTAAGCACTAACTTTTTACTTACACTAAGAATATAATGTAAGCAACCATAAGCGTGTGGGCATACATCACTGGTCCAAATTGTTTTTAATTCACTATCTATAGTACAATAAGCTTGACGTATATCGGTTATTGCCTGTCGAATAGGATCTTGATTTGATTTCCCCAACTGGGGAGTTTGAGGAGATAACAATGGTTTAGTATAATCATTTTCTTCAGAAGGGCCAACAACAAACCTTTAAAATACATAAAATTAATTATGTATATTCCATATATTGATAAATTACATTAATTGTATTACTGCACTAGCATAATGTAGTAGTTTTACATAACAAACTGAAAATAACATTAGCTCTACTATAAATAAAAATTTAAGTAAGTCAGTTTGATTTCATATGATTTTATTTAACTATATTTGATATTTTATTCTATGTTATGAATATAATTAAAAAAGAAAAAAAATAGAGATATAAGTGATTCACAACCTTCATAAATAGTGTCACCCTTATTCGTGGGGTCTAACGCCGTCATCCTATCATCAAGATTACATATTGAGTTTTAACTTTTAAAATTTAAACCATAGACATTGGCACAACTAAAGGTAAAGAATATTAAAACATGGTACTTTATTGAATTACAATAACACAATAGAAATGTTATAGAGTATAGTATTATGTTATATATTATTATTTGGATTATTAATTATAAAATAAATTTAAAAGTGATTTCTTCTTTAAGTGACTTTTTAAGGTTTTTGTTTTAGTATTTAAATTTAACAAATAATGGTGCGCTGGGGTGGAAAAGAGCTCCTGCTGAGTCACAAAAAAATCTTGAAATCAAGCATCCCTTGTTCAAATGTATACTAGTGCCTACAGCCGTAGAATTCAATTTTAGAAGAAAAAATAATAAAAGTCAAAAATTAGTTTGAATTTTCACCCTGTTGGTTTTGAACAAACATGAACAATTCATATTGTCATCCACTACAGTACAGTGTTTTAACGAGTCACATATTTTTTTTTACTCGATATTCATGAGTGTACTAAATCTATAATTAAAAGCCAAGACATTATAAATTTGAAACTGAAAGAGCTCTTTAATAACTGAGTATATTAATCAACAAGAGTTAGAGAGGCAGTCATTAATAATATGTTGCTCTGATATTTAATTGCTGCCATGGGAATAAAATTGTATTATTTTTTTAAAATATTTTTTCATTCTAGGTCTATGTGACTCCAATATAGAACCACTGTTATATAGGCCTAAACCAGTCCAATTAATTTTAGTTATTCTCTACTTAGATTACCCAGAACTTAGAAGGAGTAACAAAAGTATTTTTTTGTCTTTTTAGCTTTATTAAACAATTTTAATCTTATATAGCACATTGGTAATCAAGTGAAGCCCAATATGAATAAGTGACAATATAATTTATTTATATTTTTTATATTTGTAACTGAATTATAACTCATGATAATTAAATATTTAATGTTAATAATTATATTATCATGTTATTTATATAGGAAATACCAACACAAATTATATAATGTTAATGTAAAATTCATTAATGAACACTCAATACTAAAATTGTTTATTGAGAGGATGTAGCACACTATTTGTTTCATCCCTCTGACCTATACGTAACATGGTAAATATTCATTCAGCAGAACCAATCTTGTGATGTTAGCTTTAGTATTAACGTGAATTGACCTATTATCAAAATTAATTTTATTATTATCTATGCTTGAACTTTGACTTTTTACAATATTTCAATTTTAAAGAGTTTCTAAATTGTAATATTTCAAATATTCATAACTTGCTTGAAAATGTTAACATTGGAACATACAAAGACAGATAATGTTCTGAACTTAAAGTTGATATTAGGTCAATCAATTTGCTCTAATAACCAACAGAAGGCTTGTTCTGTTGAATGCAAACTTACAATGTACGTCTATGACAGAGTAAAAAAACAAATAGTGCTGACATCCTCCTAATTATGCACATATTATAAACACTTCATAAATTAAAACTTTGGAAATTAGTATACACATGGTGCTTAACATTGGCCCAATCAACTTGATACTTTTAATTAGTAAATTCTTGTAGAGCACTTTATATTAGTATATTAAATCATTTTTAATTTCATAAATTAAAAAAAATTGTATTTACCTTAAAAGGGAATATATTGAATCTGTTTTATTATGTTGTCCTCTAAAAAAATAAAGCAGTAGTGTAATTGACGACCCAAAAATAAACAAATCTCCATAAGGAATCGGTTTTATAATGCCTCTATTAACCATCATATTATAGAATGTTTCTGAGGCCTTAAAATAGAATATTACTTTTGTATACATTTGGCTTCAACCAAATTATTATAATTTAAATAAAAATTTTAATCTAATATACATTTATTGTGTGATTAACTTAGGTATTCAACATAAAAATTATGATAATGACTTACAACATTTGTTACATAGAGACTTAGTAATCCTCGTCTGGATGGCCTTTCAATTAATATAGCAACAAGACTGGATAGAAAACATGGAAGAAATGCTACACTAAGCACATTGAATTTCCCAAATAATCTTCTGAAATTATAAAATAATACTATTAACAGAGAATAAACATTATATACTACTTCTTATATGTTTTATTTGAGACCAAAAATAATAAAAATGAGAAAAAAAATAGAACTATAGATTTCAGTCAAATTACAGCTAGGCTGACAGGAATCATTAAATTCACTGGACAACTGTACAATTTCCAAGGCTCCAAATATGTTATTACTTATACAAAATATCAAGTAAATGTACAATATTATAAAATGTATTTTATATATGATCATCATATTATTCATGAAAATGAGCTATCACACAGTTATTTAGTTTCTCACAGCAGCAATACCTTAGTAAGCACACAGCAGACGAAAAACCAAATGCATGGCACGATAGGAATGCGGTTGACTGTAAAATACTCAAAAGTGTTCGTTTAAGTTCTTTCTTGGTTGGCTTTCGACCTTTCATCAGTAAAGTTAACTGCCAAATAAAATAGTCAAATAACACATATGTAGTTTTAAAATTAATACATAGGCATATAAATTAAAAATACTACCATGTAAGTGGTAACGTAAATTCGAAACGAAGCTTGGATCGAATGAATGAGTACACCAGCACTTGCGTCGCAACATGAAGACACCCACGGATGCATAAATTCATGACAAGATGTATCTATTGTTTTTAATATTTTACTAGCCACCGCCATAATGTTGTATAAAGACACGAAAAATCAATTATAATATGACCGTGTGTGTGCTTGAAAACACGACGTCGACAGAGGTTCAAACCAACTTACAACTCGTGGAGATACATTATTTTAAATTATATATTTCAATGAAAAATATTTGTAAAAATTTAGTTGATAACAACTTGTAATATATTTAAACAGTTACTCACAAATCACTATTACAATACTAGTTGAAATGTATAATAACGATGTCATTACTATTTCATTCTGAATACACTGAATACTGATCGACTAATCTTTGACCTGGACATATTCTATATGTTGTTACGAATTACCTATGACTTATGATTCTCAAATATGAATTTTCTATAATATAGTTTCCAACTTTCACGAATTCTTATCTCCGTAGCTCTTATCTATGTCATACATGATAATACTGTGATAGTATTTTGATGACAATTTTTACCACTATGACGATTAATGATATTCGTGAGGAACTAATATAAAAATACAACATTTTCAAGAAGAAAAATTCGATACGTATCGATACGGAATAGTTACGTACCACCTCGTATCGTAGTCCGAGTCCGATACGGGTCGGCACGTATCGCTTGTATGCTGCACGTGTAACATCTTGAACGCTCAAAATTCACCCGATACGTACCGATACACTCCAAATTCTTTCTTGCAAATCTTGATACTATTTGACTCCCGGTTTAAAAATACATTTTATCTTAACACAGGAGTAACTAATCATAGAAAGATGAAAACTATAAAAAAATTAATTAAAAGTCGATCGGTTCGTATCACCTAACTTCAACTCATTCAAAATATATTGTACTTTCATTCTTGTTAATTCATAGTCATAACTCATAACTCCCTAAAAGTATAATACATCAAAGATTAAATGGTACATCATTGTCTATTTTTCCCTTTCTTTCTATTTCTTTTCTTCTATTTTTGTATACGAACGATTGTTATAATTAAAATGTATGTAATTGGGCATGGCCCGTTAAAAATTTTAAATAAATAAATAAATATTGGGTATATCAATAGAAAATAATAACCAATCACAAACCAAAAATTCTACATTTAATAAAAATTGTTCTTGGATATTTCTATGATTTATGATAACCTACCTATCTATCATCTAATATTTCATAAAGCAACAAAATTATAAATAAATGAATATTGTTAATACACAATTAGAACTTTAACTTAATTTTAACTAATCTGCATAGTTAAATAAGTTAAAAATGTTACTTATTAAGTAAGTATTCTTCTAAAAAAATGTAAACTATTTTGGTTTAAGAGGAAAAATACATGAATTGTATACAATGATAACATGCTGGTTTTAAACATTTAAAAAAGGCATTTAAAGTAATCGAGTATTCAATTTTAAACATAAAAATGTGAAGGGAGACATGGGCGCCCGCAGGCAAATTCATTTTGAGAATCAAAAAAGAAAAATGTATAAAAATCAAATAGACTTCAATTTTAAAAAAAAAAATAGTAAGCGGGGCATGGGCGCGCCAGCATGCAAATGCTTTTTGAGAATCAAAAAAATAAAAATATGAAAATATGTGCATTCAAACCAAACATTAAAGACTGCAGTCTACAATATCAGAATATTTCTAAGCCCATTGCGTTATTTACAATAATTATATCATGAGAAAATAAATATTTCAAGCAACCATCTGGTTATTAAAATTTGAAAAATTTGAATAAAAAGTTGAACTAGCGTTAAGTTATAGAAAACAAAATTTGAAGGGGGGCATAGGAGCCCGTAGGCAAATGCATTTTGAGAATCAAAAAAGAAAAATAGATAAAAAAAATCAAATAGGTTTCAAATCTAAAAATAAAATTGGGAAGGGGGACCTGAGCGCCCGCAGGCAAATGCGTTTTGAGAATCAAAAAAGAAAAATATATAAAAGTCAAATAGGCTTCAATTTTTAAAAAAAAAATGATAAAGGGGGCATGGGCGCCTGCATGCAAATGCATTTTGAGAATCAAAAAAAATTAAAAATATGAAAATATGTGCAATAAAAACAAACATTAAAGACTGCAGTCTATAATATCAGTATTCCTAAACTCATATCGTTATTTACAATAAGTATATCATGAAAGAATGAGTATTTTTAGGAACCAGCTGGTTATCAAAACTTAAAAAATGTTAACAAAAAATTTAAATAGAATTAAATTATAGAAAAAAAATGGGAAGGGGGACATGGGCGCCCGAGGGCAAATGCGTTTATAGAATCAAAAAAATAAAAATATAAAAATATGTGCATTAAAAACAAACATTAAAGACTACAGTGTAAAATTACCAAATATTAAATCAAAAATGCCATTCAAATTAATTTATTACTTAAACAATGATTATTTAGATTAACCAGCTGGTTATAAAAATTTTAAAAATGTATATTAAAAGTGGAATTAGAGTTAAATTGCAAAACAAAACTGAAGACGCACATAGGTGCGCACTCGCAAATGAATGTTATTAATAAACAAAAATATAAAAAAATGCAGATATAATTTAATTTAAAAAATAAAAATGGGAAGGAGCGCTTGGTCGCCCGCGGGAAAATGCGTTTTGAGAATCAAAAAAAAAAAAAATGAAAAAAGTTGCATTAAAACAAACATTAAAGACTGCAGTCCATAATATCTGTATGCCTAAACTCATAGCTTTATTTACAATAACTATATCATGAGAAAATGAATATTTTAAGGAACCAGCTGGTTATCAGAACTTAAAAAATGTTAATAAAAAATGTAAATAGAATTAAATTAAAGAAAAAAAAATTGAAGGGGGACATGGGCGCCCGCAGGCAAATGCGTTTTGAGAATCAGAAAAATAAAAAAATATGAAAATATATTCATTAAAAACAAACATTAAAGACTGCAGTCCATAATATCAGTATGCCTAAACTCATAGCTTTATTTACAATAATTAAATACTGGTTTAGAAAATTTAAAAATGGTATTTATGTCATAGAGAATTAAATTTTAAAAATAAAAATGGGAAGGGGGACATGGACGCCCGAAGGCAAATGCATTTTGAGAATCAAAAAAGGAAAATATATAAAATCAATGAGTATTCATTTTTACACCTAAAAATGGGAAGGGGGACATGGGCGCCCGCAGGAAAATGCATTTTGAGAATCAAAAAAGGAAAATATATAAAAAAAAATCAATTAGTATTCAATTTTAAAAATAAAAATGGGAAGGGGG